>NC_092821.1:123747459-123987459 GCF_023375885.2 Dermacentor andersoni | reverse complement strand
CGCGTTGGTTCTCAATGTTCCGGATCCCCCCGTTTGGATATCGAGAACACGTACTTCTGCCAAGTTTTTGTCGTGCATTCACTATTATTTAAAATGCAATCTCTTCCACGAAAGCTGCTATGTATTTTAAATATCTGAAACTAGATGTATCTTTTTTTTACGCAGATCGAAATTTTGTTGCAGCTGACCCTACGCGCAAAATCTGAATATAGCTTATTCAGGTGAACACAGAAATTATCTCGCGAAAGTTGTTGAAATCGTTGAACAAGAATTTGTTGCGTTCAGAAGCGAAAGTTAAATGTATAACAGCTCTAGGAAGCGTCATTCTGATTTAGGAATTTATAGTTTTTCCATAAATCTTCAAAAATTGTTAAGGTGAAAAAAAAATTAAGCACGAACTTTACGAATTCGTAACTCCGTACCAAAAAGCAGATGCAACAGTTATCTAAGCTGCACCCGTAAGAGCATCTGAAGCGATCTTATAGAACGTCAGTTTTGTCCGCCTTCTATGTTATTACAACAGGCGCGGTTTACAGAATTGTGATATTTTCGTTTACTACTGTGTTACAAACTTGAGGCTTGAATTTTTGCTTCATTTGTGAATTTCAAGAATTTGTAAGATATATGACCCCTTAAATAATAACAAATAATCTGCTTGCTACAACCACTATATTTTAGCTTCTCTTCTTTTTGGCAGCAAACCTCAATAGAGTTGGTAAATTACATCCGGAAAGGAACTGTTTTCCCATTGCCGCGTATTCACATGGGACCCCTATGTCTCGACTCATGACGTATGATTTCTTCCTTAGGTACTCCAGGACAACGCCGATATCAAGCGGTGTGGCAAACGTGGACGTAAGTGACCGCATGCCTTTTTTTTTTCATGCTTCACGTCATAGTCCCTCTAGCAGCATAGGGAGTTCTAGAAACTGCACTTTCAGCGGTGGAGTTCACACAACAGCGTGTGTAACTTCCACACCTACCAGTGATAGCGTATCCAGTTTTGGTTGCGCGTTGAGCCAACCTCGGGGTGTCAAAAATTAGTCCGAAATCCTCACTATAAAGCGTCTCTCATACAGCTGCTGTCTTGCGCTTGGGACGTTAAGCGTTAATCACTTAGAAAGAAAGATAGATAGATAGATAGATAGATAGATAGATAGATAGATAGATAGATAGATAGATAGATAGATAGATAGATAGATAGATAGATAGATAGATAGATAGATAGATAGATAGATAGATAGATAGATAGATAGATAGATAGATAGATAGATAGATAGATAGATAGATAGATAGATAGATAGATAGATAGATAGATAGATAGATAGATAGATAGATAGATAGATAGATAGATAGATAGATAGATAGATATACACGGTGTTCATAGTGAAATGAAGGTATGCGCGACAAACACGGACTCCAAGAAACAAGCAGCAGCTGCGAGTAAGTGCAATTGTGGTGTATTTTGTACACCTTTAAAGTTTCTGTCTCTCTTGTGGTGTTTTTTCCTCTTCGTCTTTGTTTGTCGCGCTACCCTAATTTCACCGTGTATTCGTGCCAATTCACTCGCCCAAACGTTAACCTTGCTGGAGAAAGGGCGTTATCTTCAATGAGAAGGTGGTTGGCGGCCCGCTATCCTATTCGAAATAGTGTGTGATCAATCAATCAATCAATCAGTCAAGAACAATTATATATGAATAAATAATTCGAATCGGAATGGTGCGCTTTAGCTTCCTACCTCTCGTCAGAAACGAGGGCAAGAATATCACAGTTTCTCTATAAGGGTGAAACAATGAATGCGATAGCAACATATTAGGATATTACACAAAGTGTGGGACTCGTAGCTGTAGTGGTAGTATGAATCGAAGTAAACGTGAGCTGACTAAGTAAAGAACGAGCTGTTGGGTTAGGGGTCCACTGTTTGAATCTTTCCATCGGACAACTTCATTTATGGTAATTAAAGCCAATGTCTCCCTTAGCGACTTTACCACCGCTTTCTCGGATCGGGTAGGTTTAAAATCCCTTTCCTGCGCGGATCCCGCAGGTAGCGCACAGCCGCGCTAATAAAGTTAGATCATTGAAAGGTTTTTTTTTTCATTCAAGGTATCCCCAAAGGCCTTCATTACGAGGGTATTACATGGGGGGAAGGGGTGCAGACATTGGTCACATGATACTTATACATCGTACTAATACAAAAAAGGAAGACAGCCCAAAATAATAAGAGAGTGAGAACATAGGTCATGTACACGACGAATCACAAATATTGCTTATAAAACATTAGTACATATTAGCTCTGTTATGGCTTCGCACTTTTAGTATTTCAGTCTGAGAAGATTTTAGGTGAAAGGCACGCGTTGTCGGTGTTTTGTTTCATGACATTTGTTTGTGGGCTGCCATCCTCAAACTTCTGAGGAATAATTTTGTCAAGGAATTTAAGACGTGGTGCGAGCAACTTCAATGATAGAATGGTGTGACAATATAACCCGCGTATGCCGCAAGTCATATAGCATGGCGTGGCAAATAGAATACATATACCTAAATATATACGAAACCTCACGGCAACGCCGACGGCGGCAAAAAAGCTCGCTTGGCGTGTCCCTGTAATTGCTGTCGCGATGATATGATCTTTTCTCGTTTGTGCTCGGATCAAGATGGTGCTCCAGTCAACAGCTTGCCGGGAAGTATTTCGAGCCTATTTAGAGCGGTCTTGCGAATAAAGTGAGCCATTTAGGACAAACACAGATATTTTGTTACGTATTTTTTATGGTGATAACTGCGCTAGTTGGTTCAATATACGCGTTCAGCGTGCACGCACGTACGTGGCTCGAGCGTTCTTCGTTTTAAGCTAATCACAGGTGCACCGATAAGCAACGCACCGTGCTTACTCAAACACGTGTGTTTCACGAAGTAAAAGTTGTTTCGCAAGTGACACTGCTGGCGTCCACGCCGGCTATCGTACAACCTTCCGTATATATAGTGTGCATATCGTACTTCAATAAAGCAGTAATACCGGCAATGTGCAATAAAAGTGATATTTGTCCCGTATGCGATACTGTGGATATTCGTTTTGGTCAGATTGAGTGCAAGCCACTGCACGTTTTTCGGGACTCGTTTTCGAGGCGGCTGGATACGTATACCCCCAATTCTCCGGGACATCCCCGAGGCTTGCAGCTAGGTAACGTCGACTACGCTCTTCCGCCCCGCTGTTGTCTCAATCCCGGCACGAAAGCGGAGGAGAAGGGTGTGCGCGCCTCTCTCCTCTGTTTATCCCTCCACGTTTTGCAAGAGCCGAGCCGTGTCTTCCTGTTATCTTTAGACAGTGCGCAGCCGCCGTCGGTTCCTTCAACTATTTAGTTTCGTTTCCTCGTTGAACGCACACGTAAGCGGCGTGTATACGCAGTGTATAGGCATAAGGACGCGCATTGAAAACGTATTGAAAACATGTTGAAAAAAGAAGCAATGGACGCGCTTTGCAAAAGTGGGCCGCGAGAAGAGGAACAAAAGACGAGGGTCCGTTACGATCTGCAACCGACAACGTGTGGCGTAAAAACAGAAGCTTCGGCGCGCACCGTACATCGAGGGACTTGTACAGTCGCCCGGCGAAGTGAAGTAAGAAAAGGAATTTCAAGTTCGGTCTTTAGCGTCCAGTGCAGGCTGAAGGCGCGGTAAACGTCTGTCGAGCTGGACAGATTCTGCGGGCCATGTACTCGTCTCTTACAACCGACGCTAGGGCTCTCACGTTCTGCTCGCGGAGCCGCCCGAAATAGAAGGCAAAACAACCGTCAACTCGCACTGTCGCGAGCTGGGCCTGCGGGTACACCGTTTCCTGTTGAGTGTGCTGTTTCGAGATCGTTTACATCGAGCACGTAACTCAAACGGGCGCCGCTATAGCTGTTTGCTAGCCTGAATGCTGTGTGAGTATAGTTAGCCTTGTAGTAAGAGAGACCTTGGTCGCGCCGCTGAGCAGTCTGGTTTAGTTACCTATGACGTCGCGTTCCGCGGGCCGACATCTCGAAGCGTTGTGACGGCAGCCCACGCACCCGAACGCTCAAGTCAACAGAGATTGCTAGCTGTATTGGTGAGCGCTCGGTTTGTGTCGGTCGTGTTCCGATACTTCCTCTGTGTGTTCTTGTCATTGGAACAGCGAGGTGGTTCAAAAACGATCGCAAGTAACACTTTATAAGCAGGCACCAACGCTCAGACACGATCGCAATGGGCCGGCCATCACAGTTAACGCATTGGTGCAGATGACGAATCGTGAGCGTGCCTTTTGTACGCTATCCAGCGGCCAGCTTATCTACTGCTGAAGCACCGCGTAGGGCGCAAATATTAATTACAAAAATCCCGAGGAAACTCGGCACTTTCTAATGGAATGCGAAGATATTCACCTAGCGAGTCCCATAGGTAACGTCAACCTTCCCGAAGCGCTGGGATTTAAAGCGGATGGAAACATTAACCGATCAGCAGTAAACATGAGCAAGAGACGTTTAGAGAATTCGTGTGGGAAGAAAAGCAGGGAAGAAATTGATAGGACCGGGTCCGTTACAGACATACGTACCATGTAAGGTATATATAGACGTACTGGTTTTAAGGAAGAGAAAATATTGAGGTGGGCATACAAAATGGTAGAGTGATAAGCATGTCCAGATTACCTGATTAACTCAAGCAGATTAACTCAAACTTTATAACTGCCCACATTCGAAGGGGTTGCGGATAAATCGTATCATTAACATCATGTAGCATGGAGGTGGCAAAGATGGGCCTCGTGTGGTCTGGGGAAATCAAAGAAATTACTGCGAATTCCCAACCAAGGAGAGATATCGTAATTATCCTATAGCTGTCAACCGCGACGTCCATCTATCGCGGCTTACTAGTGAATTTACCAGATGACGAGTCGCGCACCCAGCGACTGCGGTGATTCACTATCGGGAGCTAACTGTACGAAGTTGAAGAAAAAAAACTCAAAGGCAAAAACCGAAATAAATATTCAAGCGCAAGATCTCTGTATGCTAACGAGCAACTAAAAAGGAAATTTGGTTTACGCGTTTCTTTAAAACACAACAATCCGTCAATGGAACAGTGCATTATGTTCAACAAATCCTTCGATTTATTTTCAATCATCTATCGGTTCGGTATGCGACACAGGCCCCATACCAGCTATTGGCCAGTCCTCGAGAATGGGTATGCGACACTGTGAAAGTAGTATACAGAATCCTGAACTGTAGCTAGATATGTTTTTAGCACAGCACAATAACCAGTGGCAAGACGGTCGCAGTAAGCGTGCACAACGCCGTCTGTTCTTATCGGGAGTAAATCGAGTACCATTCTCATTTTACAGAACGTTACGCGATCCGATTTCCCGTTTTCTCGTGCGCCCAGAAATACAGGGACAACAACTCAACAACGTAACATTTAATTGGCGACAACATAAAAATCAAACAGGAATGAAGAAAGAAGAAGCCGCAGCCGGCTTGCAGTGCACCTCGCGCGAGACCACGTGCGTACAGGCGCGCTTCATTCGGCGCTTTCCTTGTTCTTCATCCTTTCCGTCCTCGGCGGAGGCTCGCGAGAAATGCTGAACGAAGAGCCCGCACCGCACGCCGAGATCCACCGTCAAGAGCAACCGCACACTGGCGTCCACTATTGCTGGAAGAAGCCAGACATACGACCCGTAGCTAGCTCTGTCCTGGACGAAGGACGAGCAGCCACGTTCGTCGTCTTCGCAGTCGAAGACCTGGCAGTAGTTGAGCGAGCACAGGTCCTCGCACAGCGCCCGAAATCCCGGTTGCCGGTCCAGGAACGCAGCGGGCCTTCGAGGAGAAGACGAGCACGTGCCTCCGGAAGACCGCCCACCTCACGCGGGGGGCCGTTCTCCTGCTGGAACTCTCGCCCTTTCCTCGCGACCACGTCAGACACGGCGAGAGCCTCTGGCTCTGGCTTTTCACGCACGATGACTTGACACTCTCCGACGAAGCTGGCATCATTCTCGGCGACCTCGGACGCGCTCAAATCGCATTCCTTCCGGACCGGAGGCTCGGCGCTGTCCGACGATGGCCGAGCTTTGCACTTGTCAGTCGGCGTCGTTGCCGGAGTCGTCGGAAGCTCACCGTTCGAAAAGCGCCGGCAGACCGGCGGTCCTGTCGCGTTTCCGGCAACGTCGCAGCGACGCTCGACTTCGTCAGCTTCCGGTTGCGTCGCGAGAAGGGCGAAGAGTTTTGGAAGGTGCGCTCGCATGTTGGGACAAGGATCCGCTGGAAGCGATGCTCGTCGGACCGAAGAACGACAGCCTCGACTTGAACTCTCTCTTCCTGTGAGGACTCGGAGCAGCGACGCTCGACACACCTTGAAGCTGGCCAGGGTTGTGATGGAATGCAGGCGAGAGCTCCCGCAGCTTTGGTACTGGGCAGCCAGATTCCGACGGTAGACGTGGAACGATTCCACCGCGAACAGGGCGCGCAGCTCGAGCCGGGACCGCGCATTCGAAGATCCAGTCAGCGAATGCAGTCAGGCCGCATCGGGGCAGGGCACGAGGGCACGCACCTTCGAGGCCCCCAATGCCGCCTCAGCTTTCTCTTCTTCCAGAGATGCGGGCACGCTCTTCGTTGCTCCGTTCCGGCCGTTTTACGGCGAAGCTTTCTTTGCCGCCACCTACGCCCGGAGGCCAGTTTTGGTTCTCAAAACAAAGTCGGGTTTCACAGCCACCCTTCTTTGTCGGGCATTGAAATTCGTCATCGTTTCTTCGCCGTATATATTTGTGGATGTACGGTAAACTCGCGGGCAGCTCTCTGTGGCGACGAAGCGAAAACTGTGGAGGCAAAGCGCGCACAAGTGAGAGCGCTCCTGAATATATAGTCCCGCATTCTCACGCGCATTAATTTAAGCTCGGGAAGCGAACAACGCGCACATATTATTTACAACAGCAGAATGGGACGAACTGTACCCCTCGAGTGTACAATGTGACTTTTCCCCCCTGTTTTTCCCTCCTGGGTTCGGGCAAATACGAAACCGTCGCGCGTGAAAGTTACGCGCAGAGTATATACTTGGGGCAGTAAGACACGTGCAAAGTGAGTGAGTGAGTAAAAGAAATCCGCCTCCATTTCGCTCTTGCGATTCTTCGATCTTAGTGAAACTCCGGAAGCACGTTTCTGGGGATTGGGGGCATTGATAGATGTTCCCTTATTTTCCGTGGGATGTCTCTCCGCACTCCGTGCTGTGCTTCGTACGTTATTCCGATGTCATATGAGATGTGTCTCCTCGTCGAACTCTGTGTAAGCCTCTCATACTGCGCTAATCTCTGGGCCTCAACAAGTTCGTCTAGTGTGTTGTGCACGCCGAGCGCCAAGAATTTCTCGTTTGACGTATTTGCCGGAAGTCCCAAGGCTTGCTTATACGCCCTTCTAATAATGCATTCTATCTCGGCTATCTCCGCAGCGTAGAGCTTGAGGTAAGGGGCCACACATACAATACGACCGATTACGAATGTTTCTAATAATCGGATGAGATTGGGCTCTGTCATGCCTTAGTGCCTGTTCGATATCCGCTTTATCAGTCTGATTGTTTGTTGGACGCTATTGTCAAGTAGTCTGATGGTTTCTCCGTTATGGCCGTTTTCGGATATTCGGAGTCCCAGTTTTCTCAGGCTCTCCACTATCGGTATCGTGGTACCTTCTACTGTGACCACAATGCCCGGCCTTTCCCTAATGCTTTTCCGACCCCGGCATGTGGGTCTATCGAGCAGAAGTTCTGATTTTTGCGAGGAGCATCTCAGTCCCTTGTCTCTGATGTAGTCTTCGACCGTGTTTACTGCTGTTTAAAGGATCTCTTCCACATGCCCATCGCTTCCACCCGCCACCCAAAGGGTGATGTCGTCCGCGTATAGGATGTGTCCGAGTCCTTGTATCTTTTCGAATCTCGCAGGAAGACCGATCATTGCCACGTTGCATAGAAAGGGAGATAGGACTGAACCATGTGGGCTACCCCTATTACCTAGTTTGAGCGCCTTCGATTTGGATTCTCCAATCGAAACCTTTGCGGTACGATCCATCAAGAAGACTTGAATATACGCATATGTTTTACGTCCTACATCCTGCTTTGGGAGATTTTGTAGTATTGCCTTGTGCGTGACGGTGTCAGAGGTCTTAGTTAGATCGAGACCTCGAGAACTAGTATTGCCTTGGTGTCTAGAGTTTTCTCACCTGCATCTATGATCTGATGTTTTAGTTTGAGCATAATATATCCTGCGTCGATAACTTGGGTCGAAATCCAACCATGGTATGTGGGTGAAGTCCTCCGTCATCCATGTATCTCGTGAGGCGTGTGATAACCACATGTTCCATGAGTTTACGGACGCAGGATGTTAGCGATATGTTCGTCAGTTGTGGTTTCTTTCCAGGTTTCGGTATAAAAATGATTTGGACTGATTTCCATTGACTTGGAATGCCACCTTTCTCCCAGCAGTTATTCATGTAGTCCGTGAGAGCTCACATGGATACATCGTCGAGGTTCCTGAGTGTTTTGTTGCTTATTCCATCAGGTCCTCATGCAGATTTCGGGTTGAGCCTGGTAAGTTCGTATCTGACTTCTGTCTGCGTAATAGGGGTATCAAGATCAAGATTCTCGTTACCTAGGTAATCCGATAGTCATTCTCTATACGCATCTCCAGCATACATTTTTTGGAGCTCTCGAAAGAGCTCTTCTGTACCGTCGTAGCCGTGTATAACCTTCCGTAGATTGTGCCTTTGTATGGTTTTTGTACTGCCGGGGTCCAAGAGGCACTGGAAAATGTTCCAGGTCACGGACATTCCCATCTGTCTTTCCATCAAGTCGCACGTGGCTTCCCACTTTTGTTGGGTTAACTTATTTGCATATATCTCGATTTCCTTGTTTAATTCCCAAATTCTCTTTCTTAATTTCCGATTATGTTTTTGCTTCTTCCATCTTTTCAGCATACTACCTTTCGCTTCCCACATTTGCACTAATTTGCTATCCATCTCCTCCATACTTGCCTCCTCTGGAACAGTTTTGATAGGTCGTTTAATGCTTTCTTGTAGTTTCTCTGCCATTTCTCCATGTCCGTTATAGTGTCTTCCGCATCTTCTTGCCGGATGTTGCGGAAAGAGTCCCATTCTACAAGTTTCAGTTCTCTACCCCTCTATTTCCTTGGGCCTGCTTGTACCCTTGTGACGACGATCTAGTGGTTACTACCTAAGCTTTCCTGCATGTTTGTCCACTGAGAATCTGCTACATTCTTCGCAAATGTGAGATCTGGTGTTGTGTCGTTAGTTACGCTGTTTCCTATTCTGGTCGGTGCCCGAGTGTCAGTTACGAGGGTTAGTCCTTCGTGCTGAGCGTCTGCCCATAGGCTTCGGCCCTTAATGTTCACTATGCTGTATCCCCAAGCCCCGTGTGGCTTGGGACGTGGTCTATGCCGCGCATACCGGTGTCGTGCTCGACAGCCGAGAGGTTTCTGTGTATCAGCGTCGTGACGGTTGCCTTCTCGCCGGAAGCACTGTAAGATTTGTGCCCCGATAATCTTGCCATCCTCCCGGTCTCCTGCAGGGCGATGACATCTGGCGTCTCCTTACTTGTTACGAACTGCTGCAGGTTTCCTCGCTTGCGACGGTACCCGCGGCAGTTCCATTGCCAAATCGCGTATTGGTTACGCGGCGCCATGTTGATTTATCTGTCCTTCCCCGGTGGCCTTGCTATGTTCTACCGCATTCGGTCTGCTATAGGGTTTGCTTTTAACCGGCCGGTCTTGCGCCTGCCCGCCGAATATCCTTTGGTGTGCTTTCTAGTGCCGCCACTTCATTCTCGAATCCATTGAATCGTTTAATCTCTACATAGACATTTGTGATTTGTTGGTGTACCCATCGAACATTCCTTTAAACGTTGCCATAACATCGCTGATGTCAAGGACGCCCTTTTCTTCAACCGTTTCTTGCGCCCTCCTTTTGTGTGGTGGTGCTTCCCCGTTCGCTTGTGTGGGAGCGGGTGTTGGAGCTCGACTAGGCGTCGACGTCGTACTGGCGGAGGGTGTGTTGCCATTCTTTTTTTGGTGCTGAAGCTTCGCGCTTTCTGCCCTAAGTTTCTTGACCTCATCTTTAAGCGTTGCATTCTCTCGGGTAATCTGTTCTAATATGTTTCTAATCTGTGTCACTTCCTGTTCTAGGGCGGACCCCTTAACTTTAGGCGATTGAGTAGCAGTGCCGGAGACCGCGCTTGCCCAGCTCACCTGTGGTTTGCTCCCGTCTCCCCCTCGAACCGGACCTCGAACCGTTCTCGAACCGGACCTCGACCTTGATCTCGTGCACGATCTGGACCTGGAGCGTCCGCGACCGGCATCACCGGGCAGTCTCGGGAAGAAACCGGAGCGGTCTCTTTCATTGTTTTTCCTGCGTGTTTCTTCTTTGTCGGTTGAGGGCTGCTTGCTCGCTACAGTCTTATGGTTATTGTTGTTGCTCCCTCTGGTTTCTTTGTGGTTCTGGTAGTAGTACTCTTCCTCTTCGGCCTCTTCTTGTTCCCTCCTCCGTCGCTCCCAGCGGCGTCTCCTGATCAGGTACGGTATCTTGTATCTTGCCTTGCACTTCTTGTCTGTCGTGAGGTGGTCTTTGCCGCACAATTGGCACTCCGCGTCGCAGTTGTGATCCTGCTGTGGATTCTTGCACCCACACCCCCGGCAAATCTTGTCTTCAGGTTTGGGGCACACGTCAGCCCTGTGCCCTGTTTTTTCCACATCCGTAGCATATGTCGATGTGCTTTTTATACACGGAGCATTGCATGGATAAGAATCGCTCCGTATCTCACATATCTTGGGACGTGAAAACCTTCAAATAAAACGATCACGTTGTCTGTATTACTCCTTCTCTTGGCGTGCAAGACTTCAGGATTGCGCGGCAAGACCACACCGGTCATTATGTCCTCCGGACTCTTTCTCCTGGGATATTCTTCTGATGAGACCCTTGGATGTGTTATCAGGAGGTGCTCTGTCGGCCCTTGCTTCAAGTTCTTGTTCTCCAAGGCGGAGCTTATTGATAGCCCCATATTTCCTGGCCCGGTCCTCGGATGGCGTGCTGAGCACCACTTTATTTTGCTTGCTGTTTATGCATATGCTGTCTTCTTCCGCTGTCTCTCCACCGGCCCCGGCGGCGTTGCGCGGGCATCAGTAAATTCGATCCAGCTTGTAGTCCGATACGTTAAGTCCATCCCGTGGACGCACGATGACTATGTAGCCTTCTTTTGGTAGGTTAGGTAGCCTACTTGCTTTGATGATTTGTCGCACCTTGCGTTCCTTCTTCCATTTGTTTCTATTTGTTGCTTCCCCGACGGAGGTTCTTCCCCGCTGCTTATGTTCCGCCAATCCGGCCACGCCGCTGCATCGCTTCTTTGTGCCTCTTCTAACTTCACACCAACCTGATTCTTTTCCAAACTCCTCCGGTTGCATTTCTTCGGCTTCCATGGTCACGACTTCCATTATGGAGCAGGGCCTGGGTATCTCCGTCGGCGCGCCAGGCCGAGCTGTCTCAGCCACCGCTAGATCTCCCGCCACGCGTAGCGACAGGAAAGAGCGATTGACGGCCGAAAAAAGGGCCCACCTGGTAGAGAATGGCATCCTTGGGGTCCTTGGGACTTGTTCCTTTGATTATCGATTGATTTCTCCACAAAATGCGATTCTCCGCCGAGAATCGTAAGCAAATGCGGAGCTGACGCGACGTGCATCATCCACTCCATGGCTTCTGGTTCTTCCTCCCTTCCGTATCGGCACACATTTTTTTTGTGTGTGAACGAGGCGCACGCGGAGACGAAATACCGCCGACCAACTAGAGGCTAACGGCGTCGCTGTAAATGTCGCAATTACGCGCGAATGCCGAAGCCTCCTCAGCGTAGCAAGGCGTTATAGTAATACACGAAGTGATGCTCGTACTTTTCTGGGCTGTGTTAAGTTCCAGTCAACGTTCGCGTACAAACCGCGCCTACTAACAGGCGTGGCGTCGCTCCCGTACACACAGCTGAACAGAGCTCACTCGGTCATCACGAGCACTAGCGGTCACAACACGTGTTCGTCCCGAAGCGAACGTTCCGTGCTTGCCGATCCGTCGACCATTCCAACGGTGCCAGGCCTCCGAAATTCGGCGGATCACGTGACCTTCAACATTCGGCGCGCGGGCCGCACACGCGTTCTCGCCCAGCGAACGTCACGCCGACGGCCCGAACTCGCCTTTGATGATTTGTTAATTTGTATTTGCGATAATATCCTACTTGGCCCGCTCTTCTGGGCCCGTAATCACACAACGCACAAACTAAAACGCATACACACAAACGCACACACACACACACACGCGCAACACACGCACACACGCACTCACACATGCACGTACGCACACACGCACACACACACACACAAAACAAAGAAGAAAAAGAACGCAGACTTACGCTAGCTTTGCTCGTACGAGCAAATTGCCGCCAAACTGAACTTTACAAAAAAACTTACCTTTGCTTTAACTGGCAATACCACGATATGATTATGAGGCATTTCGTAGCGGGGGACGTCGCCGGAACAATTAATAGAATAATAGAACGAATGGAACAAATTTCGACCATCTGGGTTTCATTAACGTGCACCCAATGTACGGCACGCACGAAGTTTTGTTTTGCATTTCGTCCCCCCTTCCTGGACACATGTTCAGCGGAGGTGGCTAGCCAATGGCAAGGAGCACATATGCGAACGAAAAGCACTTTTAATTCGGCCCCCTGCGACGAGGTCGCCCCACCACGCCCGATTCGATTCCAAAACGTCTACGCCTCGTTGGCCGGTCGACTGATTGCTCGGTGGAGAGCGCCCCCCAAAAAGCCCCCCCCCCCCCCCCCCCCTTAGCACCCTGGGGGAGGTAAAGTGGCGAGAGGTGGGGCTCCGGTTGGGAGCGTGAGAGCGAGAGAGAGAGGGGCGATTTCCTCGTCCCAAAAAACGCACGTCCGAGTCGCGCTCTCGCGTTTCCCACTAGTGTGGATTTGTACTTCGTTTTCGTTTCTCCTAGACTCCGCAGTCGTCGTCGTCGGTCGGTCGGCTGGCTGCTGCTGCTGTTAGCCGGCGGCTACCCTGCGGACCGCTTTCTCCGCTCGGGGAGCGTGTAATCGGAAGGCACGACGACGTCGCCCCCCCCCCCCTCCCCCTCCCTCGGGCACACACGCACCACGCAGACACGCGGACACGTCGTGTAGGAAGAAGGGGAGAGCGGACTCTGTGGCTTTTAATAGAACAACCAGGACGCGCGACACCCGCTGTACACATCCACGCGCTCGCTGCGAGCCTGCGGGCGAGAAGGCGGAGACGGCTCGCGCGTGCTGCACAGCCGGGAGCAGCGTGCGCGGACGTCGCTCTCGCCTCGGCAGGGCTTCGTTCCGGCCGAGGAGGAAGGAGGGAGGGACGGGCACACGCACGGCCGGGCCGCCGTGTCCGCTGCGATGCTTGTCCTCGGTCCGGCATCCCCGCGGAGGTTCCTTCCAAAGAGAAAGTTCTAACGACTCTTTTAATGGGCTTACCTAAACGTCGCGGAACGACGGCGAGGGCACAGGCACATGTTAACCGCGCACACACACGGGCACCCGTGTGCGTGTGTGCGTGTGTGTGTGCGTGTGCGTGTGTGTGCGTGCGTGCGTGCGTGTGTGTGTGTGTGTGCGTGCGTGTGTGTGTGTGTGTGTGTGTGCGCGCGCGCGCGCGTGTGTGTGTGTGCATTTCTCTTTTTACATGCGTAGGACCTGGACGGCTTCCGGTATTGCCCCACTGACATAGCCCGCTAAATATTGCGGGCAGAAAGACAAGGGGGCAAGTAGCAGTAGAGAGAGAGAGAGAGAAGGAAAGGCAGGGAGGTTAACCAGACTGAGTCCAGTTTGCTAGCCTGCACGTGGGGAGGGGAATGGGGAGTGAAAGAGAGAGAGATAGAAACTTAGGTGTAGGATAACTATAGTCGGGCACTCAAGTCTGTTGCCCTCAGGTAGTGTAAAAGCGCTCGAACTGCTTTCTGGGCTAATGAACTGTGAGGCCAGGCTCCCAAGATCTTCTCTTCCGTAAATGGCCTGTCGTCCAGTCTATTTAAGGCACACTGGAGAGTCTCACGTTGACTATCGAAGTGAGAACAGTGGCACAGAAGGTGACTGATGGTCTCTTCACAATTGCACTTAGCGCACATTGGTGAATCCGCCATTCTAATGCGATAGCTGTAGGAGTTGGTGAATGCTACTCCTACCCACAGCCGACACAGCAGTGTTGCGTCACGTCGTGGAAGGTTCGATGGTAACTTAAGTTTCAGTGATGGGTCGAGGCTGTATAAACGACACTTAGAGTTCTGTGGTGTATGCCAGTAAACTAACGTGATGGTACGAGCGAGACTGTGAAGCTCTCTTGCAGCGCCGACTCTCGATAAAGCTATAAGGAGTGTCGGTGAGCCAGCCTGGGCACGTCGGGCAGCGTCATCGGCAAGGTGATTACCAACGATGCCACAATGTCCCGGCAGCCACTGAAATATGATATCATGTGCTCGTTCAGAAGCGCAATGGCAGGTTTCGTTGATTTGTGACACCGGCTGTTCATAATTGCCACGGCGTAAACTTCGCAAGCTCTGGAGGGCTGCTTTCGAGTCACAAAATATTGCCCATTTGTTGGGCGGTTCCTTTTCAATGTATTCGACAGCAGCTTGAAGAGTGGCCAGTTCGGAACCTGTAGATGTCGTCATACGTGTGAAGTCTTAAAGTTGATGACGATCGATTGAGATGGTGGAACAACGGCGCCCGTGGAATTTTCCGAGACGGAACCATCCGTGTAAACATGGATTCGGTTAGCGTATGAACAATGCAAAAGTTCCAATGTGATCTGCTTGAGAGCCGCGGTGGTCAGGCTAGCTTTCTTCACTATTCCTGGAACAGCAAGGTGCACAGGAGGCATTTTCAAGCACCACATAGGGGATGGCGTTCTTGATGCGGGTGAGGGCCTCAAAGACAAAGAGGGCCGGTTAGCCGCAATTGATCTGGAGAATGCTGTCTTGGGTCTTTTCTCAGGCAAGCGGGCGAGATGGTGGTCAGGGACTCTGGATATATGGCGAGCATGCGCCCGGAGTGCGTCGATAGCTATATAGGTCATTATTGGGTGGTCTCTCGCGGTGGCAATTATTGCCACGGTTGGAGCATTTCGAGGTAGCGCCAGACATGTTCGAAGGGCTTGGCCTTGAATGCTCTGTAGGACATGGATGTTAGTTTTGCTAGCATTGGACAGCACTGGTGTGCTGTATCGCAAGTATCCTAGGAACAGCGTCCTGTATAGTTGAAGCATCGATGCCACGGATGTGCCCCACGTTTTACCGGCAAGAAACCTTAGTATATGGGAGATAGAAGTGAGCCTCTTCTTCAAGTATGAGATGTGGGGGCTCCATGAAAGGTGTCTGTCTATAATAACGCCTAGGAATCGGTGAGTTTTTGCGTAGGAAATTGGTTGGTGGTCAATAGAAATGGGGTACCAGGTCATGGGCTTGTGGGTAAAAGCGACTAAGGCGCACTTCTCGGTCGAAATGCTGAGGCCTTGAGCACGCAGGTACGATGATGTTAGGGTCACTGCTTTTTGGAGCCGTGCACGCACCTGGAGACGTGTAACTGCGAGGCCCATATGCATATGTCGTCAGCGTATATGGAAAGGTCTACTGTATGTGGTAGAACGTCGGCAAGTCCAAGGATTGCAAGGCTGAACAAAGTGGGGCTAAGAACCCCACCCTGAGGGACGCCACGGCAAGTTTAATGATCAGCGGTTCGGCCATCTGCACTGTGCACAAAGGATCTTTTGAATAGATAGCTCCGAATCCACCGAAACATGCGTCCACCAATTCCATTATTTTCCAGGGCATCAAGGATGGCTTCATGCATTACATTATCTAGGCGCTTTTCACGTCGAGGAATAGTGCAACCGATATACGCTTGTGGTGTTTTTCTTGTTGTACAGACGTGACGAGGTCGATGACGTTGTCAATAGAGGAACGGCCTCTTCTAAAACCAGCCATGGCCTCGGGGTATACGTTGTGGCGCTCAAGATACCACTCTAGGCGGGTGAGAATCATTCTTTCCATGACCTTCCTAACACAGCTGGGCAGCGCAATGGGTCGGTAGGACGCTAGGTCAAGTGGCGACTTTCCAGGCTTCAGGAGTGGTATCAAGCGGCTGGACTTCCACCGCTCAGGAACGACGCCATCATTCCATGACTGGTTATGAAATTCCAGAAGTCTGCTTCGGCCATCTTCACCTAGGTGGCATAAAGCAGCGTAGGTGATGCCGTCTGGTCCTGGCGACGATGAGCGCCGGCATGTGGCCAGAGCAGCGTCCAATTCCTCAAGTGAGAGGGACACATTCAATTATGGGAAGCGTGTCGCAGGAACCTCACCCAGAATTTCGCTATTGATGGTGACCACACTGCCCGCAATCTTTACGCAGAAATCTTCAGCTATATCGACCTGTGAGCGGCCTTGATGGAGGGCTAGGGCTGAGAACGGGTGTCGTTGCTGTGGAGACGAGCCAAGGCCGCGCACAGTCCTCCATATGATAGACAGTGGCTTGCGGGGGTCAAGTTATTCGCAGAACGTCTTCCACCGTTGTTCCTCCAGCCTGTCCGCACGACGTTGGATTTTCTTCTGTATACGTCGAGCGACTCTAAGGTCATGAATTGACTTCGTGCGCCTGTATCGCCTCTCGGCCCTTCTGCGAATCCTTCGAAGTCGCTCAAGTTCCATGTCAAAATCCGTACGTTTTTTAGCGGATGTAAATGTGTACTTAGACGATTCCAGTACACTTGTAATAAGGTTCTCAATGGTGCCGGAAATCCTTCTTTGCATGCCTCTTCCACCTCTGTCTTATACGTTGACCACCTTATATATACTTGTCGGGAAGCAGAAAAAGAGAAGCTTCCAAATCCAGTGATACTTAAGTAGGTGGGAATATGGTCACTGCCATGAGTCCCAATGTCAGAGAACCATCGAACATCTTGACAAAGCTGCCGTGACAACAAGGTCAAATCTAAGCAACTGCTATAGTTCGAACCACGCAAGTACGTCGGACTGCCATCGTTCATAATGCTGAGTTCATGGTCGGAAGGAAATTCCACAAGTTTCCGGCCCCTGGAATCTTTTCTGGAGCTTCCCCAAGCCAAGTAATGAGCATTAAAGTCTCCCGTGATAATCTAGCGTCCAGAAGTCGCCGTCATGATGTCTCGCAGTCGGTCGCCGTCGAACCGACTATATGGGCGCCGATAAGGGTGAAGGCCACTTTATTCTTTGTAATGCGGAGACACACGTATTGGTTTCCATCATGAGGTTGCACCGAGTAGGGAATGTAAGTAAGTTCTGTACGGATGTAAACAATTACTTTGCTGGAGTGCCCGCACGTCGACGCCATAAAGGCTTCGTATCCAGAGTAGCCAGTAGCAGTAGCCCGTTAAAGGGATACTAAAGGTTACTATGAAGTCGAGTTCAAGCGATAAAGCAATGCTCTAGAACGTCTAAGGCGTCAATATAATCGCGAACAGAGCTTTAGTAACCGAGAAATTGAGTTAAATGCAAGACACAATTTGAGACCTCCAGCGACATTCTGGTACTAGCTCGATGACGAAGGCACTCCTCATCATAGTTTATGTCACATATACTCATCTACTCGTATTAAAAAGATCATTTCATTAGATTATAAGACGGGAAAAAATGCAACTTGTCTGCTTCTGTTCGATTCCATGAACAATAACATCTTGACGTTACCCTTCAGTAGTATAGGTGGTCTAAAGGTTTCGTTTTCGCTCGACTCTGCGCCGCGCGCGTTTTGGAGTTTCAGTTGTTTCGTTATCAGGTCGTGCTGCGCTGGTTCTGCTGGCTCGCGAAACTTGCATTTGGAACAAGCAGCGAGAATGCCACGTCCATGTGATGTCGTGAGATGCGCGAACGGTCCGCGGAACTTGGTCAAGGGCAGTTGCAGCGGCGAATCCAACGTTACTTATCACTGTGTGCCAACGAGTGAACCCCTCCGTTCGAAGTGGTTAAGTGCCGTACCTCTGCCACAGCACGTTGGCAAAGAGCCGAAAAATCGCATAGTGTGCTCGCTGCACTTTCGTCCAGAGGATTACGAGTTCAACGACGACATACTGAAGTCGAGTGGAGTGCCTTTCAAAGCAATGCTTTCCCGTAGCGCTACCCGCCGTGGTTGCTCAGTGGCTATGGTGTTGGGCTGCTGAGCACGAGGTCGCGGGATCGAATCCCGGCCACGGCGGCCACATTTCGATGGGGGCGAAATGCGAAACACCCGTGTACTTAGATTTAGGTGCACGTTAAAGAACCCGAGGTGGTCGAAATTTCCGGAGTCCTCCACTACGGCGTGCCTCATTATCAGAAAGTGGTTTTGGCACGTAAAACCCCATAATTTAATTTTTTTTTCCGTAGCGCTGTTCCGTCGGTGTTGCCAGCATTCTCCGAAGCGCAAGAACAATTGCAGGTCGAAGACGGGGCGGTGAGTGTGGCATTTGGTTTTCAGGAAGGAAAAGCTACAAATGTGCGAATATGTACAGACAAGTTGCCGTCGTAGTAGTACGCAACGACGGCGGCAGCGCGAGCCCTCAGCAGCAGGTCACGTTCATCAGTGCTTAAATCGCTGAAGTCGAGCCCAGCATCGCGAGCCAATGTGTCGTTTTCAGGGTCGACCATTGCAACGAGCGCCAAAATTGGCGTCATAAAATAAAGAACCAGCTTATCGTCCCGCGCTTTCCCTTCCGCTAGCCGCCATAGTTCCGCTTTCGCGCTGCTGTCGGCTCTGTCTTGGCTCTGTTTCTGGCCGCGCGTTTGCGTTTTGCGCAGAAAAGCCGTAGCGCCGCCTGCGGGCTCCGTTTTACTCACCGACGGCGCAACGTCACTGGGAGACCATGACGTCACCACTGCTCGATCGGAGGGTGGGCGATTTGAACTGCGCTAGAGGTACGCGGACTCTTCAGAACGCATTTTCTCTTAAAATAAGTCTCTTCTTCGCATGAAACAAGCGTTTCGAGGTTTCTGGGATGGTGTTTCAACAGTCCACGTCGACTTAATATTAACCTTTAGTGTCCCTTTAAAACAGAATAATGCAGATTTTTCATGGCGGGCTATGTCAGTGAGGGAACACACGTTCTTCCTCTCTTCTGTGCCTTTCTTTTATTGCGAAAGCAATCCTGCTCGCACTTTCGGCCCATCGGTGGTCGTGGCGCCTCCTTACACAGCTGCGCGTCACGTGACCGTGTGACGTCACGCCAGACCGAGAGACGGTGCCCCAGCTCGCGGCATCGATGGTGGAGGCGAAGCCTTGCGCTCCGCTGCTGCGGCGCTACCGAGAGAGGGCGCTCGCTGGTGTGACGTCAC
The DNA here is from genome assembly GCF_023375885.2 of Dermacentor andersoni. Taxonomy (NCBI): domain Eukaryota; kingdom Metazoa; phylum Arthropoda; class Arachnida; order Ixodida; family Ixodidae; genus Dermacentor; species Dermacentor andersoni. Next base: position 123,968,062 of record NC_092821.1, on the reverse strand, counting down.
GCTAGGAGGATAAATGGGGCTACAGCTCGGCTCCTCGCAGTGGTCGGCGCGCTGCCTTGCGCTATGTCGGATGATGTATAGCCATAAGTTTAACAAAGGGCAACCATGTCCACACCATCAGCCGAACCAAGGCGCAGCCAAGGGTATTGCTTTCGCAATCTTTCAGGCTTAACCAAGCTAAGCCTTCAGCCAATTTTTTTACTCGGGTGCAATACTTGGCGAAGGTTCATGATGCTTGACTGTCTCCAGTGCTTTTCAGTACTTCTCGTGTTTTTGTTTTTTTTAATACGCCATGCCCCGCGAAGAGTAGTAGCCGGCACCGATAAAGCCGCCAACCTCTCCTTTAATTTCATATCAATACTGCTACTGCTACTACTACTACTACTAATAATAATACTGATAATAAGGTTCACGAGGGCGCCGCGCGGTAGGTTGTAGCGCAAGCCTTCGACGCTTTGTGCCGGGCCTTTCCGCGTTTCAAATGTGACCGCGGACAGGTACTGACCTTAATTGCACGCCTGTTGAACGCGCTTGCTGTATAAGCGGCTTATATCCTCGGGTCTACGCCGTGAATAGCTGATTGGCAGATAATCTATTTATACGCAGAACTGTCCGCGGCGGCGCTCAGCCTACACCTCGCCCAAGGGGCCTGCCGAAAATTAATGAACTTCTCGCATCGACGCGGACCTAATAAGGGTCGTCAGATGCGCCCAGAGCGCCAGTGGGGCGATAGGTGTTAGCGGGTTTTGGGACAGGTGCGTGGAGCGCCCCCCCCCAACGCGACGCGACGCCTCGACTGCGCAAGACAAAACTCTCACACGCATATATAACGACGAGCGCACACAACACGAGCGCAGACAGACAGACACGCACACGGCACGCGCACAAACTACAGGCACGTGCACAAACGCGTGCACGGACACACGCACGCACATATACGAACGAAGACACAAACACACACACAAGAACAAACACACGCGTACGCACGCATAGACGCGCACATACACTGATTACTGTGTGTGTGTGTGCGATTCTCGCTGCCCATACACACACACACACACACACACACATATATATATATATATATATATATATATATATACACGCACACACTTTGTAACCAGTGGCGTCAAAACACATGCGCCAGTGCCGAGGGTTTGGCACGAAACTCAATACAGGTAAAGTCCGCGCCCTTTTTTTTGTTTTTTGTATAGTCACAAACCTTCTTCCGCCAAACCATTGAAAACGTGACTCTGAGTGAATGCTTCGGCAGTGTTAAATGACTCTGCGTTGCTCGATCGCCTAATTTGCCATAATTTATGAACTTGCGCCACTAGTGCGCAGGCAAAAAGCGAACATGCGCTTCAATGGCACATTGCAATTACGTGCTCTAATTGTGGTTTGGTTGTCGTTAGTAAGCGTAAACTAAGTGGAAGCTAGGCTATAATAAACCAAGGCAAAGTTAAGAAATCAAGGTTGCACACTAATAGGCGCACAGAGACCACAAACGCGCATGCATACTGAGTTTATTTAACACCGTAGATAAAGATAACGACAACGATAAAGATAACCGTAATGATCTCCTTTTTGATGCCCAATGTGCAATAAAAGCACTATACTTGCGCACACACACGAATGCGGCGTTGTTCAAGTACAGTCCCTAAAGCAAGCGCTCAATATGGTAAGTATACGTTTGATGTAGCTCTCCTAATTAAACGACATTAATTAGATTGCGACCCAGGAAGAAGCGCACGCGCTTCACATGGCAACGTGTGTTTGAATGCACTTCTGTATGATTATTTTTCTGAATAGAGGGGTGGGGGGAGGGGAGTGTGTGATGATGATCAAATCCCGTAGGGCCGTCAAAGCACACCTCTATTTAGCGGGCCATGACCATGGATCAAGCCTATTATATATACAGAAAAAAGAACATGAGCCATTCCACTTTGGGATGTTCGATGACCAGCGAAGCCGTTCAGCACACGACACAGAGGTGACACAGAATTTTGGACAAACGTACGAACACATTTATTGTACTCATCGGTGATCATCGTGACGATAGGTACGCACACATATTCTCGTATCACTTCTGTTATGAAATGCGTAAGCATTTCTGCGCATACTTAACGAGAAATTTGTCCCCCATGTAAGACAACGAATGGCTCGTAACCCCGTAAGCAGGCAAAAAAAAGAAAGAAAGAAAAAAGAAATTTTATCTACCCGAGAGTCTACTGATATTGAAAATGGTGCCTGTTGATAGGTAATCTATACTGAAAATGCATATCGAAGTGATGAGACGCATAAGCTTTTGCATAGAATGAAGCGATTTCGCGCCAAATTCGGGATCTGAGTTTTTGTGCACGCAGATTTGTCGACGGACACGAAAAATCCACGGAACCCTAGCCATAAACAGCTTCGCTGCAAGATAAAATTTTCTTCCATCCGCGTCCATCTGCCGTCTGTGTAAATGCGCCTGTAGCAGGGGGTCAGCGTACTCGTCACGTGACATATTGTCGAGCCCGCCACATGTAAATCCAAAGCTACAGTTTTGCGACGGGTCGCTCGAAGCTACGAAAGAGAGCGATGTGTGTCTACGAACGGCCCGAGAGAACTGACTGGTGGGCTAGTTGGCACTGTATAACTTGTGGCAAAGCGCAAAATAGCACGTAGGACAAGTGAAGGGACCGAAGACACAGTGCCACTAACAACTGAATTTTATTGCACATGGTTACCCCATGTATACCCTATAGTACAACAGGAAGAAAAGGTCACCGTCGCAAGATGGATTTCTTTTCGGCAAAATCAGCAACCATAGGCCGCTACCGCGATAGGAACAAGGTTCCCTTCTTTGAAAGTGAAACAGATGGGTAACTTACAGAGTTATCGTTTCTAATCATTTCGAATGTTTCGACGATCTCTCTAGTATTCGAAATGATTGGAAACGATAACTCTGTAAGTTGCCCGTTTTTTCGCTTGACTCTCAAGCCGACGAGTCGGTGTCCATACACGGGCGAAAACATTAATGGCTTTCATGTCATCGTGCCGAGAACACGTGTTCAGCACTGCGCACGCCCTGTCGGCCATGCGTGCGCTTACGCGTCAGGTGCCGAGTGGTACGAGATCTCGCGAGAGTGACTGTGCCCCCCCCCCCCCCCCCCCCTTCCCTAATAATCGCTCGAAAGTGCCTTCCCGGAGTAGCAAGTGTGTTTTGAAATGGACGGCACGTTGGATTAATTAGAAAGTAAATGGTCTAGCAGCAAATGGTAAACTTCTGATCACGGGACTTATTTGTGGACGATAGCTTTCAGCGATATCACTTTCAGTGTGCGCTTTTTGGCTGGTTGAGCAAAACCGGGTGTGCCGATTGGTTGGTCGAGCATCACGTCCCGCGAAGGTGATGGCATCGGCAAGAGGGAGCGTCTGAGAACGCTTCCCCAGCAGTGGTCGAAAAAGGGATGTCTAAGGCTGGAGCTGTCTGCGGACGTCCTGTTCTATCCCTGTTATCACTTTGAACTGCAGAAGGGCAGCGGATCGGGCGAGTTGGTGTTCCATGGTACTCGCTTTGAGACTCCGTCGTCCTGTGACACTCAGTATAGTTCTGAGAGAAGGAAGTTGCACGCGTGAAGCAGGTGGCTTCAACGCCAGCTTTCTTTCTTTCTTTCTTTCTTTCTTTCTTTCTTTCTTTCTTTCTTTCTTTCTTTCTTTCTTTCTTTCTTTCTTTCTACTGCAAGCGTTGCTGATCGTGTGAAAACATGCCGGACGAGGCCGGATCCGGCAATGTGTACGTTCCCGCTTCTGCAACAACTGTGAAATGCACGCTTTGTGAAAGAAGGCCGGGAAATAGCGCGAATGCAGACATAAAAGAAAGAAACAGAAAAACAAACGGGAGAGAGATAGAGAGAGAGAAGCGAGGCGAAATGCGTGAGAGAATTTCATTCTTTTCGTCGGCAGAATCTCGAAATGCGGATTGACTGCATTTTACGGCCGTTTTGCTCGGCGCCGCGTGGTGGTGGAGGCTGTTCCTTGCTCAAGTTCTGTTTCCGCGTGCAGGCGCGCTCGTTTGCGTGGAGGAAAACGGAGCCGGAGCGGAAGGTCTCATTTCTCGCGAAGAAACGCTGCCGCTGCGCTTGGCTGGGCCGCGCAGCTCTGGCGCGGCTTCTGCTTCTCAAAATGGGACAGATAGACAGACAGACACTGACAGAGAGACGGACGGACAGACAGACACAGACAGACGGACGGACGGACAGACAGACAGACACTGACAGACACAGACGTACACTGATAGACGGACGGACAGACAGACACTGATAGACAAACAGACAGACAGACAGACACTGACAGACAGACAAGACAGACACTGATAGACAGACAGACAGACAGATAGACAAACACAGACAGACACTGACAGACAGACAGACACGGACAGACAGACAAGGCAGACGCTAACAGACAGACAGACACTGACAGACGCTAACAGACAGACAGACAGACAGACACTGATAGACGGACGGACAGACAGACACTGACAGACAAACAGACAGACAGACAGACACTGACAGACACTGACAGACAAACAAGACAGACACTGACAAACAGACAGACAGACACTGACAGACAGACAGACAGACACTGACAGACAGACACCGACAGACACTGACAGACACTGACAGGCAGACACTGACAGACAGACACTGATAGACGGACGGACAGACAGACACTGACAGACAAAGAGACAGACAGACAGACACTTACCGACAGACAAGACAGACACTGACAGACTGACAGACAGACACTGACAGACAAACAGACACTGACAGACAGACAGACACTGACAGACAGACAAGACAGACACTGACAGACAGACAAGACAGACACTGACAGACAGCAGACAGACAGACAGAAAGACACTGACAGACAGACAAGACAGACACTGACGGACACTGACAGACAAGACAGGCAAGACAGACACCGACGGACAAACCAAATAATCCATTGACTGCAATGCAGTAAAGGCGGTGCGCCTGATCGGATTGTGCGGGAATCGTGAACGGTCTTGCGTGTTCTTGCACGTGCACGCTATCATCAGCGATTCATTGGGAATGTACGGTGAGGCATGTGTCAACAATGGGGGCGTGTGATAATGCTGAAAATTTCGGATGCGAATCGAGCGTCATCAGAAGCGCAGGCGAAAAAAAAAAACACAGTGGCTCGTAACAAAGGTTCCCATCGTGCTGAAGCGCTACATGAAAAAAAAAAAGGCATGTACAACCGCTAAGAAACTACTCCTATATTTTAGTGTTTGATTTCTGATTGAAAAAAAGATCGCTATTCAAAGCTGTCCAGTACTCGGCTGTGGTCAAATACTATAGAAAGGCAACAACAGCTGTTGCAGTCTACGGGAAGGAAGACCTATAGCAAGGACTCCGGATGATTCTGATGGAGGAACAGCGCGGTTGTTATGGAGACGCAGTTATAGTTACTGAGCGAACGCACGGAGATGAGCTCTGCACAATAGTTTCCAGTCGTCAAACAAGCATTGCGTTAATACGTAATTTCCGTAGTATGACACTCCCCCCCTAAAAAAAAAGAAAGAAAAAGGAAAGGAATCTTGTCATACAGGATACCCACAAAATGCTACTATAGAGTATGCCAAAATAGTTATGGATCCGCACACACTAACAAATCGCCGAAGACTAGACAGATTCCAACGCCCAGCCACCCGGTTTACCTTTAACAAGGGCCGCCCCTTCCACTTCCCTACTGATCTGATCGTTGCAGGTCGGCAAACCTACCACTGCTATAACTGAGGATAGATTTTTAGAGATTAAAACCTGTTGCCTGACAATTCACAACGATGTAAAAAAAAAAGAATAGAAAGAACAGTTCGTCCAATTTTCCTAAATTTCAGCCATTTGAGCGTTCAAGACATTCACATAGTATCGCTATATCGCCACCACTCACACGAAGTGATCTGCCTTTGAAGACAGCTATTTCCCCAGGGATAACTTGTGAATGCAAGATGCTTCCGGACGGTACCATCTTCGGTGAATGCGTTTTCGACGCGGATTGATTCATTTATGTATTATGATGCCGCAGCTCCCTAAAATTGCAGTCTTGCTTTTCTTTTTATGTGTGCTGTGAATCACTGTGCACTATCTTATCCTTACTATGAATCTAACAAACTTTGTATATAGTATGAGCTTTAGTGCCTTATATGCGCGAAATGCGTGTACTGCCTTGCTTGCTGCTATGTTCGTGGGTTATGCGCTATGTTCTATGTGAGAGTGAGATATATTATACATTATATGCTGTATTACCACTACCGCTGCAGCCCTGACGGCGGCTAAGAGTATAAACAAACAAACAAACAAACAAACAAACAAACAAACAAACAAAAATCAAAGGATAGCTGTTCAACGTGCATATTACACCTCGTAGTTTAGGACCTTATCGTCTGAGTATCATGGTGGCCTCCGAGGCATATGACAGTAAAACTTGTTCCCGGTTCAGAATAGACGTATAGAACAGTCATAGCGCAACTACGCCATTAACGTCATCTTACTCAACTCCAGCAGGTGTGCCAGCTGGCATGGTGCTCTCATCAATATATTATTGTCAGAGTTAGTGAAGCTCAGATATGGAGGTAACAAGCATAAGAATTTTTCTTTCATGGCGCATGTTCTTTTAAGCCAACGCCCACTAACTTAAAAAAAAACCACGCAGAAACTCCTCTGGGAGTGGTCTAAGTATGCGTAAGCATTGTGCCACTTGCTGATCTCCACGCAGCTCGGTGTCATTATCAATGTTATGAAACTTGATCTGACCAGTATAAACCATTGTCAAGCCTCATCGGTCGTTGTCAAGCTTATCGAACATGATCCGACTCTTATCAACTCTTATCGGTGCTTGTCAACCTAGTTGTCCAGCGAAGCTGTTGTAAAACCACCGCTACATTTGCCGGGGTGGTTATGCAATGCTTTATTGATGGTTCGGACGCTTGTTTCGAGCTGGTTCTGTATTAAAACGCATGCTGTTCTGTGAGTTGTATGGGGGATTTCATGAATGTATGCACTGGTCGCTCCACTTTGCTGAGCGCTTGTAGCCTTTGAATTACGAGGGGGATGAGTCTGTGCATTTTTTGCTTGCTTACTGGGGTATGAGCCATTGCGTTTGTCTTACGTGACGGAGGGACAGGACTCTCGTTGGGTGAGCAGCTTACGCATTAAAAAAAAAAAAAAATACGAGTTATCTTGGCACCACGGGTACACAAAGAAGGGTTTTAATGAGTTGGAAATCTATTCCACGACGGCAGGTTTCGCGCATCAACTAGAGAACAATGACGCGTGAAGAGACAGACGCAAGTGTCAATTCATGAAATTTATTTTTATTCGTTTATTTATTTGAATATCTTCAAGGCCCAAGAGCGTAAGTTACAGAAGGGAGTGGGAAACAGGCGTTACAGGGAAAAAAAAACAACAATGCGCCTTCTCAGAATACACATAATCTTCAGCAGAGGCCTTAAGTACTAGTACGTCAATCACGTCGGCGGCACAGGCGGGCAGGTAGTTGCATTCTCTGGATGCTGTGTGAATATAAGAGTCATGAAATAGCTTTGTACGGGAGAATGGTATGTGTACTTCATGTTTGTGATCGGTTCTGTTTGATATGTAAGATGGTTCCGAAAGAAAATGATGCTTTAGTTGTGCATTATCATAGATTCCAAATAGAAGTGTACGGGAAAGATTTCGACGTGAAGAAAGTATTGTGAAGTTCGAAATTGTTTTAAAAGAGGTCCTGAACTGTTTACTGCTCGGGCTTGGTGGAAAATCTTCGAGGATGCTTAAGCTTCGCCTTTAAGAGTGGAAGGCAGCAGCATTCGAAGATCCATGACTGCTTCTCACGCTTTCGGCAGCTGCAGCTTATGTAACCGTAATGCTTACCGGGAAACGCTGGCCGCGAACGCCTTCTGGTAGAAACGCGGCCTCTTACATGGGCCGCAGATGCGCGTAGGCGAGCGCCATCTGGATGGGGGTGTTGCAAGAAACCGAGCGGGTGGCGCTGCTCTTTGAATGCTGGAAACGCATTTGAAATGCAACGCATTTGAAGTGCTCCTTGTTGCAAAGTGGTTCTGAAATAATCTAACTTCAAATGCATTTCTCGACTTCGATAAAAAGTGTTTCAGGGCCCCCCTTAGGGAGTAATACTGTTTATGTGAGTGAATAGTCCGAAGACATGAAACGTGCCCTGTGCTTTTGAACGGATTCCGAAATATTTACGAGACCGTCAATGCCGGGATCTGAAGCGGACCTGGTGTACTTGAGCTTTGATCTAATAACGATATTATGGAGAAGTTTAAGTGTAGGTAGGCGCGTTGTAAATATTTCTACGTAGATACCCAAGTGATAAATCGGCGATGCTAATTATATTGTTCGTATGGGTTTGGCAGGAAAGCTTAGAGGCAACATTAACGCCTATACATTTAAAGCGTTACACATCTTCTAAAGCGCAGCCGTTAATAAGATAATTGGGAGTCTTAAAATTAGTGCAGCGGGAAACTAGCATTAACTTGGATTTAAGTCGGATGCTCCATTTTGTGCACTAGGGGGGAAGCTTCACTAAGGACTTGTAAAACAATGATACTGTCAGCTCTATTAAAAATTAGTGGGTAAATTACGCACTCGTGAACAAATGATCGAATTGAGGAATTATACGTATTAGGCAGGTTATTATTACATAGAAAGAATAACAGAGGACCAAATACAGAAATTTGCGGTGCACCAGAGGTTACATGAGCAAAAGTTCTGTTCTGTTGCAAGAATCCTTGTGTAAACCATCGGCTATAAAGAAACCGGTGGTTCCTCCCAGAACCCTTGTATCTCTGCAAATAAAACGTGTGTATGTGTTTACTGGGTGTCATCCCAACCATTATGCACCAAGGTTTAAAACTATCCAAATGCCACGTAGCTGGACAGAACCAAGGTAATGTTGTTCGCCGTCGCTTGGAGGTACACGAATTATTTTTCATTCCGCCTAATCATATAACTAGTCTTACTTAATTATTCAATTTCGCAAATATTATAATTAGATGAAAAGTGTCAATGAAAAAATTTCAGAGCAACACGAGAACCTCCCGCTCCAGCTTTCTGTTGCTCCATACGCACGTGCTACATAAAAGTATTTTCGCCAGCGTGAAAGAAGACTGCAAATACATGCAACTTGCTTCGAGCGGCCAGTCGCACGGCAATTTGAACACATCTTTGAATACGTTAGACCAATCTAGAAGGGTTATGCCTTTGCTGAATGCCTGAACCCGAAGCGATTGCAAGAGTCGAAAACGCGTCACAGCCGTCATGTTTTGGGCACCACCTGCTATATTGCCGTTCTCCACCAATCATCCGTCCTGCTCTTAGTTGTCTCTGCACTTATCGCATAATCATTTGGCCTTGGCTGCCTTCGCGCGCATTTCAAGCAGTTTGCGTTTTCGCTAAGGTAACGCTGTTGGCGCCATCTGTTAAGGACGAGCAAAGTCGTAAGCTCCTTCGCTCGCGGCCTTCGAGATTTAGCAACGTGGGCATGGGCGCAGTGTTTCTGCAATCTCGGAAGCCAAGTTTTGTTTCTTTATGTGGACAAGAGATGACGACGTTAGTTTAAGGAGTACATATTTTTGGGCTTTGTCGGTTGATCTCAGTAATTGAGATTTCAGCGTCATCGGCGTTCCGGAAAGAGTAGGTGGCACCGCTTTTGAGAAATGCGCCGTCATACTTGCGGTAAAAAAAAATGCACTGCCGTCCCATTTACTCGTTTAAGAAAACGCAGTTTCATGCAGTGAAACGCAAAATGTTACTAGAACGCCAGTGTACTTCGTAGCACGCTATGTGAACAAAGATGTCTGAAAACTGCTGTCATCCTGAGAATTCGTTCCGCAAGTGAATATGCCTTGCCATCTCACCGGTTACAGTTAGTAAGCTCTCATTACATGATGCGAAGTAATTACTTAAGTACCTAATTACTGCAAGTTGTTTAATTAGCCTAGAGCGCATTTCATTTCTCGTGCAAGTAATGTCCACCTCTTTTAGCAGTCCAGTACACACATCAGGATTTCGCTATCCACCACAGGCAATTTCGAAACCACTTTACATTCTAACTATATATATATATATATATATATCTTGTTGTGAAACAGTATTGCGACACGCGACATTGCAGTACGCGTTTTATGTTGTTATGGTAGTCTTCTACAGATTACACTACAAATGTAACCCACTCCTATCTAGGCCCTATAGGTGGCTGGCTGATAGCATGTTCAAATATATATATATATATATATATATATATATATATATAATATAGCTTCTAGCACAGTGTCATTAACTTGTATTGCCGTGTGCGTACAAGACGCGCACATCTGATTCGGAGTATTTTATCGTCTTGTTTGCATTTACGTCATTCTTGTAGGATTAGTATGTTTGTGCCTCTGTGGTATGTGTGTATGTGTATGCTTGCTATATTGCGAAAAGAGTAGGCTATATTTCTTCAATCAGTCAGTCAATCACTCAATCAATCAACGAATCAATCAATGTCTCTATTATGAATACAGCGTTAGTGCTACATAACAGAACTATGTTACAGAGAGTAGGCTGGTACTCCTCTATCAATACAATAGAAAAATGTGCATGTGGGCTTTCTATCACCGTGAATACAATAGATAAGTAACATAGAGCAGAAATAATGAAGACCAAAATCAATATGTCAGCATCAATAAAAACGGCCTAAAAATTTCATAGGTTAGCGTGAAAATCATCATAAAACCAACACACTTAAAGGGTTAATGAAACCCACCAGTCGATTATAAAATAAAGACAATTTTAGTTTTCGCTTAACTACATCGCTTAAAGGAATATCGTTTTGTATATGGTGCAAGCAAATTCCACAAGGAAACGGCAGAAAAAAGGAGAAAAAAAAGAAGAAAGTCGTGCGAGTAGCCAGATATTCAATGCAGCCTGGCTTCCACTTTCTCTGCGCTTACTTACACGTATGGACCCATTTCTGAAACGTGGAACTTGACGCCTTAAAATCCTCGTTTAAAAGCGGGAACTCAATGCCTAGTCAATAGTAGTGCTTTGGATACACTGGAGCCTGTTTATCCGTTGCAGACAGTTCAGCGAAGCAATTACCAAATAATTACTTGTAATACTAATGAAGTTTTCGCTCAAATAGCATTCTTTTTGTAGAAGCCTACTTTCCATCCCTCAGGCGTGCATACAGGGTAGCTTTTAGGGGGCAGGGGATGGGGGGGGGGGGGGGGGGGAGGGGCTCATCAAAGCATATTGTAGCGCCAAGGCAGTATCATAAAGAAGGCACACAGACTGACGTCACGGGTGATCACGTCACAGTGCCTGTGACGTAAACACCAACTAGCCCTACAACAAGTCCTCCATACAGAAAATGGGGTTCGGGAGATTCGCTTCACGTTCGGTACTGTAAAATCCGATGCGCCTGCACGTCTCCGGGGGGGTCGTGGTTCTAGCTCCTGGTGCGACGCTTCTGGATCCGCCCGTGCCATGGCGAGAAACATATAGGTGAACAAAGATGAGGTGGAAGCTTGGGCGGCATAGAGGCTGACAAGATGCAGCGGCTGGGCGACCTTTGCATCAGCATGCCGTCTATTGCCCTCACAAAAAAACGAAGTCAAGTATCTGGCTGTAATGCAATAGGGGTTCATGAGTGACGTAATGCAAAAGTTGTTTTGTCACTACTTTTGCTCTTGTATAAAGCTCTGGCGATTTCGCAAATAAAGATCAGTTGAAGCCAGCGCCTGTGTTGTGTTCTTCCTTCAGACCTCGTCTTTTGCGCTGTGCAAACGTGTCGATAGGTGAACGAGTTCTGACTTTCCTTGATGGGGAAGTGCCTTTGGGCTCTCTATATAGCTTTACACAAACGAGTCAAACATCGTACACAGAGCAGGGCCGCGCACATGATTTGTTCAACCTACAGATCACTGCAGAAACTATACCACGACCGCCGCTGGCATACAAGCACATAACGTTCCGGCTATAGCCACGCTGACGCTATGCAGGAGTTACGGGGAGTCCTACGAAAGCTGACCCGCAATGCATCGCCAGCGCGAATAGGATGACGTGAGCGCCTCGCGCTCGTATATCGCCCATTTCCGGCCGCGGTGCCCATATTTCTTTTTTTTTGTTGCCCCGGAAGAAGAAAAAAAATAGTAATGAAGAATAGACGAGCAGCGACCGGAATCGCGTCGGAGATGACTGGCTCCAATTGGCTCGGATTGGCCAGCCGATGCGTGCGGCGTGACCTTGCAGTCGTCAGCGACTGGCTGCGTCCCTGTTCCGCCTGGTCATTCCTAGCTTGGTGGGCACGCCGGACCGAGCAGCCGCCGTCGCCGCGTTGACCCACTGAGGAGAAGACCCTCGATATCGTCTCTACTTTTGTCTTTTGTTTTTCAGCCTCACTTTTCCTTTGCTTTTTTTCTCACCCATTTTTGTGTGTGTGCGTGTGTGCGTGTGTGGGCGAGCCGGTTGCCCGCAAGGGCGTACGTTCGATCGGCAGGGAGGAGCGGCTGTGTTTGAATTCGCTCTCACCGACGTCCACGTAAAAGCGATGCGTCACGTTCAGTTGCACCTCGACGAGCAGTAAGTACCGAGAGCAACGAGAAGTTTATTGAACCACACACGCACGCACGCACAAGTATTGATAAAACTACGTTTTCCGACTTTTGTGAGAGGTACATCGGCGTGCATGAGTAAGCAGAAGATAAAAGGCGTATTCTTACGTTTAGTATATAATTGAAGGTTATCTGCATGTGAGGATATGCGTAGAGCAACGTGAGGAGTGACGAAGAAATGGCGTTATTGCGGGAGCCTCGAAAGTCGCGAATTCTGCGATTGATCAGTGAGCCAGTTGGTCGGTCGGTCCCGCTGTGATACAGCCTGTCAGCCAGACATCCAGCTGTCAGTCAACCAGCCAGTAGATTAGTCGGTTACCTTTGCGCACACACTCTAGAACACAATCAATTAGTCTACGCTCACTGCCTGCCTGCTTGCCCTGTCCTGCCCTGTCCTGCCCTGATCTGCCATGCCTTGGCTTGGCCGCCTGCCCACCCTGCCTGTCTGTCTGCCTGCTTGCCAAGAAGCTCGCGTTCCCAATTTTGGATGCACATTCAAGAAACTCATTTAGGAAGCGGCGGGGTTAGCAGAATTGATCCGCAAACCTTCACTACGACGTCGTTAGCAGCCGCTGTGTCAGTTGCTTCGGTACGTTAACATCAGTCCAGTTGATAAATCAATGAACGTTCCCTTGAATCTCCTTCACCAAACTATTCGCTTCGAGCGCTCGCTACAACAGTGCACGTCCACTCCCTTTGCACTGGTGTTACTCCGGCGCAAGCGAAACGATGCAGTGTCCATGCGCCGCCGTAAAAGCCACTCGGGCTGATTGGCCGTCGTCCGCAGGGGGCCCACAAAAGCACGCGTTCGCAAACAACGCCTGATTGCCACCGAATCGCATTCGGACCATTCTACTTAACAGCGTTCGCGCCGTGAACAAAAACAGTCTCCAAGTGGACCCCTGCTGTAGAAGGACCGACGCGGAACCATGAAAAAAAAAAAAAAAAAAAAAAACGCTTCCGGGTAACCGTCTGGGAGTTGTTGCCGTATTTGCCCGTTTATAACTGCTTTCAGGTTCTTTTTTGTTTTTTCTCGGATGTAGTGCACTCGGCTGAATTGGCCGCGGCTATGCGGGGGAAAGAAAGCGCGATGTATCTCAGAGCACTTGTTAGTGTGGACAAAACGCGGGAGCTCGTTACACAATCGCGGTGTGCCTGTTTCTATCAAGAATACAAAAAAAAAGGACAAAATTGCGGAGTCCCCGAGTTCAATAATCTCAACTGAACTTTCGCGGATAGCATGCGAAAAATCGTACGGTCATACGGGTTTATTGGAAACGGGCAATATTGAATTTTTTTTTCTATAGTATCTTGTACAATTGGGTTTCCGCAACAGGTGGTGTCCAAATCCACGTCCCATATGGTGGCGCCTTATGGATTGAAAATGCAGACCTTCACTGGCTATGTCTTTGCCGACTGAATGCGTCGGAAGCGATTTTGGGGTGCCGGAAACAGGTAATATAGACGCTGGGTTTCGGACGGCACCTACTGCAGGCAAGAACTGCGTGTATTGTAGCAAGAACTCCGTGTCAAGTAAGCTGCTCTGCCGTCTTATAAGAGTTCTTATTGCGGCAATATAACCACAGCGTCCCTGGGGATTGGACTTAGGCCTTCTGTCGCAGGGTACAGTTGGGAAGCCCGGTCCGCTGATCAGTGAGCTGTCGCACAACTTTGGCGCTGTAGCTTTACCGGAGTCGTGTGCGCGCCATGCAGACTCCGAGACCGGAGGCGTCTGTGCACATACTTAGGAGGCCGCACAGGACAGTACTGTACAGCGGGCGAAGGCGCGATGATGGTGCCGCATCGCGAAGGCGGATCTGTTCTTCAGGAAATGCGTGGCGGCCACTGTGGACGCCTGCGGCGCTGTCGCAGTAAACGAGTCCGTGTAAGGCGTTTGAATTTTGAGTGGCCTGTGCGGCAGAAAAGTAGGAAGACCACAAACAACCGAGGCGTACAAAAAAAAAGAAGAAAAACCAAGCTTCCCAGTATTGGTTCACAAAGTCCAGAAAGCAAAAAGAAAGAAAATTCCTGTTAATTATGGCTTTCAACGCGAGCCGACTAGTCCCGCAAGAATACGCTGTTAAATCTGATATTATACGTACGCGTAACACGTCTTCTCGCCTCAGCGCAAAATCTCGCTAATCTTTATATTTGCGAATCCACGGCGGCTCGGCGGCTATCATCGCGACGTACGCATCAACTGCCCCAGTAATTCATTAGCTTATAAGTTATAATTCCCGTCGATTAATTATCACGCGCGAATACTTGCCACGTCGGCTAACGCTGCTACAACGTATGCGAACGGCGCCATAGAATAAAGAACAACTTTAGAGAAGGGAAACTGTACCTTCCACAGTGGTTCGAAAATAAGAAGCGGCAGCGCATGGAACTTAGTGGGGGGCCCGACAGATGGCGCTACTTAAACAGAAAGCGGAAATGTCTTTTTTTTTTAGTACAATATTCAATATGGCTGCTTTATACCGGTGCCGTACGCTGGGTACGCGCCGTGCTCGCCTCGCTGGCTTTGCGGCATGCCTCAGCTGCCGCGTTTTAATGGCCAGGAGACTAAAGAGCCTCTACTGACGCCCATACAAACAAGCCACAAGTGAGTGAACAGGACGTGCGACTTTATTGGCAGAAGAAAAGCAGGGGCCGTATTCTGTAACCGTTCCTTTGGGAACCGGTTCCCTTTGGCTGTTACGTCTGGATTACGTCACTCGGAGAAAGAGTGGAACGGGGCGGCGTGAGGGGAACCAATCAACGAGCGGCGGTCTGCCGGAAGATCACGTCATCATTTTTGTTTGTACTTAGGGGACGGTATAGCAATTGAAGGACGTTGCTGGTTTGATAAAAAAACATTGGTTTGTATAGAACACTTGCAAATATATTTTCAGTAATAAATGTGAGCTTGCGGCGCAGACCGCTACTGGGAGTTGTAATTTTATTTGTGTTGTTTTCTTATTTAGTCGCTAGGTGGTGTGCCATACGTTATGCAAACAAGTTGCCTCGCTTTGTTTACGTTTTGGACTTGCCAGTTTGCGCGCCGAATCCGAAACTGGGTCCTCATGTTTGAGCGAGGCCGCGCGATATACTCGTGTCATTTGTTGAAGAGCACCCCTACCTTGCGAAGGCGTCGTGTGTGCTGGGTCAACAGCTGACGGCGGCGCGCAAGGAGGAGCTCTGGCAGCCAGTGACTGCCTTGCTGAATGCTGAGGGCCCGGCAGTGAAAACTGCAGCCCAATGGCGCGGCGTGTGGAAGAAAGATGTGTATAACGCCCGCCGTGATGCAGCCGCCTTGCACGCCGAAAGCAGGTAAGCACACTCGTTGACGGAGCTTTTGCGCACCATATTCTAACAAACGTGTTAATCACAGAGGAACCGGTGGAGGCAGCCTGCCCGGACCGCGAGGGCGCGTCCCCTAGTTGGAAGGGCGAGCGCCATCGGAGTCTGCCCGCCGTTCTTCGAGCCCGACGAAGAGGTGAACATCAGCGCATGGGTTTCAATAGGTCAACGCCAAGTCGACGCGCTGTCGCGATTTATGGCAACACACACGCTTTTAATTTTTCAACTTTGCCCCGTGCGGTCCGTTTATGGAACGCACTACCAGATACCATTGCATGCCAATATAAACACACTGCATTTCGCAATCTGCTAAACGATCAATATGCCGTTTCAACCGTCTAAACACGTCATGTCTTTTGTAATTTTCTTGCATTTTTTCTACAAGTTAAAGAATTTCAGTGGTCCCAATTTCTTTACAATACTTACTACTGTATAACATGCAAAAATGTTTACAATGTTATTATGCTATTATGTTGTTGTTTACCATTTATTGTTATTGCTCTACATATTGTATTTGCTAATGTAATAATTTTCCATGTTCTGTGCGTACTCCTTTCATTATGCTGCAGTTTATTTCTTTCCCGATTCCATACTAATATGTTACCGTATTTCCCCATTTACACTATACCTTCTCGAAGGCCTGTAAGGTACATGTAAATAAATAAATAAATATTTACAATGTTTGCAGATGACTGTATAGTATATAGGGTCATCAACAGCGAATCTGACCAACAAGCACTACAACACGATTTGGATTTGATTGCCATATGGTGTGAAAAATGGAAAATGTCACTGAATGAGAAAAAGAGTGTCCACGTCACCTTTACCTGGAAGAGCTCATACGACAGCAATCGTAACTTTATAAATAATGCTACTCTTGAACAAGTGTCAGAATATAAATACTTAGATGTATTTTTTTCTGCTGATCTAAGGTGGAACAGACACTTTACTCATGTTAGGAACAAGGCTGTCGGAGCATTAGATTTTTTGAAACGTAACTTTAGTAGCTTGCCACAGAAACTTAGGGAGCAACTGTATTTCACACATGTGCGCAGTACACTGGAGTATGCGTGTGTTTGCTGGGATCCATATGCTACAGAACTTGTAGATAAACTAGAAAAAGTGCAGAACAGGGCAGTTCGGTTTGTCCTTGGCAATTATGACAGGATGCTTAGCATGACAGAAAGCAAAAAAGCATTAAATTGGCATCTTCTTGAACACCGTCTCCGAAATCTCAGATTAAAATTTCTTCATAACATATACCACTCTAATACGGGGATAGCCAGGTTTTTGTATTTTCAGCCGCCCACATATGTTTCTAAAAGACGAGATCACAAATTAAAAATATGTGAGATTCCTTTTGACCCTCTATTGCATGAATTATGAAAGTCATTTTTTCAGCTTTCATTATTGATTGAATGAACAAACATGACTGTAATAATAAAGATAAAGCTTTGTGCCAAATATGGCACACCATGAAGATGGCTGAGCGCTCTTGCTGCCATGGGCGGAAAACAAAGCTTCGCGGACGGTGGCCTTTTAATGTGATGTGGGGAATGAAATGAAACAGTTGTTTGCTGCGTTCAGGCACAGATGAATGTTTCACTTCTTCTATCTTACCAACGACTTGTTTGTGCAAGGTGGCCGCTTACATCTTTGTTTCTTCTCGTCAAATTCTGGCCAGTGGCTGACTTGGTCAGATCGGTCGTCTTTGGGTGGCATTGCGGCCGCTGGTCCCTGTGCTTTTTTGACTTGAACATGGAATTCGATGTCCTGACTAGAAGTCCTTCCAGGTCGCTAGTTGGGTAGGCACTTGTTATGCGAGGTAAGGCATTCTGCAATTTCTGCTTTTAATTGAGCCGGCGGTAGTACTTGTCTCCTCCTAAGCTGCTCCTGCACCCTCGTGTACAATACCCATGCTGTTAGTACCGATAAGTCTAGCATAGGCGTAAAAATTCGAAAGTGCCATTTCTTCGACATCTGATATGTATGCAGTAAATTCCAAACAGAGAGTCCAGCAGGTCGACACCACCCATGTGCCTGTTATGGACATTTGCTACGCTGGGGCAATCAATTTCGCGAAACACCTTGGCGGAGGTAAACCAGCGCTGAGTCTTTTGGACTGGATCTCTCCCAACAAAGCTCGACAGAAATGTCACGGCGCGGTTGTCGTATCAACGCACACACGATAACTCTACGTCATCTATCGCGCTTGTGAGTGCCTCTGAAGCACCACTTCCTTTACATTTCAGTTCCTTTTCACTTTTCAGGCGGCTGTTTGGTAGACAATTCGCCCTCACCGTACCGATCGTCAAAATTACATCTTGTGATAGAGTGACCTGCAGCTTCGGGCTATTGAACAGATGGCAGCACGTTACCATATTTTGTATTTCAAGTTCATACTGTGCCAAATATGGGACACACCGATTTCGGTTTCTCTGCTGTAGTTGCAGGCAAAATTGAGAAAACTAGTAACTGCCTTGAATTGGCGAGGCCAAAAAATATGCCAAAATAATTTTTCTACGTTTCTGCGGTCGAACTTTTCAGAGAAAAAAAAAAAAAACCAATTGCTCGTGTTTGCCCCCTCCGAGTTTCACGTCGCATCCCAAAATCTACTTCACCTCTGTTTTGCGTATCACTCAAGAGATGGCAGCACTTGCCCATAATAAGTGCGCATAACTACGAGATTTACTCTGACGGTATCACATTCTCAACTGGGAATCTCACACACGCGAAAAAGAATGGTAACCGGTATGTGCCAAATATGGGACGCCATGCAATAGAGGGTTAAAAGCGACGCTTTCCGCTACTCTTTCTATGTTCGTACTATAAGAGACTGGAATACTCTACCACCTGACTGTCTGTATTTGTTCAAATGATGATTTCTTCCATGCTTTATGAGTGTAATTCTGAGTGTTCATTTATATGAGTTGTACCCTCCCTGCTGTAATGCCTGAATGGCGAAGCAGGTACCCAATGAATAAAATGAATAAATAAAGAAATGTTTCATTGTCATGATTTTGTTTACATTGTTGCACCTTGTTAAGCAGCAATTACGAGCATTATGTGAAATCATGTGTGCAAGAAATGCAATGTTGAAGCAACTCTTGAGTTTAAACAAAGCAGTAGTAAGCATGAGTGTCTGCTATTTAAAGAAATCCTGCTCCAATAAGTGCTTGACATGTCTCGTTTGTTGCTATACGTTTCAATATGTACTATACAGATTGCTGACGACATTTCAGTCGCTGTGTATCTCGTGCTGCTCTTGCGTGTCACACATGAACAGACATCTTCAGCTTTGGAACAATGCATACTGCACAGTAAAATAGGCATTGCAAAGCAATATTCAACAATGCAAGATTGGTTGCCATTCACCTTGGAAATAACCTTTATTTAAAGAAAATTCCCTGGCGAGACAATATTCAAAAGCACAGTGAACAAAGCAAAAGAGTAACATAATGGCAGATGGTTATTTGTCACTGCATGTGTATCTGCCATGCTCAACATAGACAAATCATGTGCTTTTCACTAC
This sequence comes from Dermacentor andersoni, assembly GCF_023375885.2. Taxonomy (NCBI): domain Eukaryota; kingdom Metazoa; phylum Arthropoda; class Arachnida; order Ixodida; family Ixodidae; genus Dermacentor; species Dermacentor andersoni. The sequence goes on along the minus strand of NC_092821.1, from coordinate 123,948,500 downwards.
TGCAGTATGCAGCATACTATGATTAGCCACATGTGAGCACACGCAATGTGTTATGTTGAAGTGCACGGCCTATTTACTTTTATGAAAATAAAAATAAAACATGTTACACCAGCACATGTCTCCACCTCATTTGCCAGCGAATGCGCCGGCGCACACTTTGCAGGTAGGCAATGCGCAAATTTCTGGGCAGCCGAAACACACCAACTATGGATTCACGCACCGCACGGCCTCTTTGAAACAAAGCTCGAGAAGGCTGTACAGGGTGCGCCTGCGGTGGCACCTGTACTTGAAGCGGCACTTGTGCCTGGGCTGGCTCCTGTGCGCTGTCGTCATGTGCACCGTCGTCACCTGGGTCGTCTGGCAGAGGCACGCCTGCTGCAAGGCAGAGGTTATGCAGCGCTGCACAAGCTGCAACAATAGTGGCTGCTTTCTGAGGCGAGTAGTGGAGCACCCGATACCTCTGCAGGCATCGGAAGCGGCTCTTGACGACTCCTATGCACCGCTCAACGGCATTTCGCATTGATGCGTGTGCCTCATCATAGCGCCCCTCTGCCGTGAGGCGATTTGGGTGACCAGGCACAGGAGTCATGATCCATGGCTCTAGCGGGTACCCAGAGTCCCCTGTAAAGTGTTGCACATCAGTGAACGAACGTGGATACATTAAGGCACAATGCAAGAACACAGTCTACGCCAGGGCCCTTTTACAACAGCAGCGGGTCTTGGATTTATTGTTGCAATATCTATCGAACATTGACCTTCACAGAAAGTTGTAAAGAAAGTTCGACTCATTTTAAAGAAAAGCCCAATTTCACCTGTTGTCTCGGCTGCAAATCTCATTCTCGGGTTAAGTTGGGCATGTAATATTTATTTCATACTCGTGGTTTTCTGCTCCGCTCATCCCATTTGCTTCTCCCTAAATGTACATCCTCCACTAAAACTAATTAGCTCTTCTCTCTTCAGAAGTGTTATTTTATAAAACACTTCTAAGGTCTACTCTCGAATATGCTGCCAGTATCTGGGATCCTTACTCTACTTTTCGTACCTCTTCTCGTGAAGGTACCCGAACTCGAGCTACCCGTTTGATCCTTTCTAATCACTCCAGCACCACATGTCGCTGCAACAAAAAAAATTGCAGACATTGTGACACAAAGAAAAATAGCGCAACTTGCACTATTCTACAATATATACTACACCGATCACTAACGTCGATGCCGAAAGTTTCACGCACACGCTTATTCCTTCGTTCCAAGGACAGTGACCAGGAACCAGCTACCCGAGTCCATTGTCACCAACCCTTTTCCATCATACTTGAAAACTGCCATTTCGACGTGTTCTGTAGAATTACACCCCTGCCTGTAACGCTCCACGTGGCATTCAGTGTATTGAAATTAATAAGTAAATAAACAGAATAACATGTCAGCTGTTGTATACATGCTGGTAAAAATATCTGCCTTCTAAGAGAGACATGTTTCTCTCGATAGTCGCTGCAGGTTCATTAGGTACTGCTGCATTCACAACACATTTCTAGCAAATCACGCTTTCTTAAAGCTTGCTAGGATGCAAAACTATTTGACTGTGTATGTTTTACATGTGGAAGAAGCACTGCTACTTTAGGTGCACTTACCAAGCAAGACTTCTCCATGAAGTAACAGGCCACGAGTGAGGCGGCGGCGAAATGCAGAATGCCTCCAAACGAAATAATCGTGGCACGATCCCGGAAACCGTGGGTCAATTGCCAGGATATTCAGCTTTGCATCACACACCTCGTAAGAGAAAGCAAAGAGAAGGTGTCAATGTCACTGCAACAAATATCTGGCACAAACTTTTGCTTACAACACTACTTGCCAATCAGTTACTGTTCAGTCAGCCAACACAATTACAGAAAAGGAGATATCAACATACGCAGTAGGCAGTTGAACTAATCATCAGCATGATAACAATGTCATCTTAACCTACAAATGCAATGTTGGCATGTGTACATGTGCTCATGTATGGCGTGCGGTCACAACACAATGTGCAAAATAATTCCTTTGGTTTCTTCCGTCCATATTGTACAAGATTCTGCTAGAGAGTGCCACCTGTGTTTTTTTCTTGTTTTTCCAGACAAAGTGCCTATTACAAGCGAAAGAACGCGGAAGTGGCAGCATGTGCCGTATTAACAGCTAGAGCAAATGGGTGTCCACACATTCTCATTCTCCCTCACACCATTTTCATTGATGGGATGCTCCTTTTCACGTTTACAGTCTGTTGGCCACAATGCTTTAGTTTTACGTCGAATAAGAATCACAAGGGCTCGTCTTCTGTTAGGATCGCTCGCAGACGAAGACTCCCTTCACTGCTACGGCGTCTATTCCGGTTTAAGTCGCGCGTAATGTGTTTACATTGTAGCATCGAAAAGGCTATTCAACTGTGATTAGAGAGCACTGAAAAAGTGCGGCCGGGTTCTATTGCCAAGATCAAAGTCGTCATTACACATACAACACAAACGCTACTTTCTCGAATAGGAACGCAAGTATTACCGGCAATTGATGAAAAATAACGAAACGAAGTTTTTTACAACGTGCACTCGCGCAATCACATATCGAAAATATTTGTCAATGAACAATACTCACGACCATGCAGTTGAGGGCGTAATACCCTTTACGGCTCCAGTACGATTCCGTTTCGCCGGGGCCGAGCTTCTTAGGGCGAACGATGGCTATCAGACTCCCGTCCACACATCCTAGAACTCCTGGAATTTTTCCACGGCTAAGAAAGCCTTCCTTGACGGCGGCTTTCTGTTGCGCCGTGGATGGGAATCTAACCCATCCTTTTTCTTTGCCCACAACCGTAATGGCCTTGGCGACGGCTGTAATGATCCGGCTGACCGAAGGCTGCGACAGTGCAATCACTTCTTCATTCCCGACGCACTGTTGAAAGCTCCCGGTGGCAAAAAACCGCAGCGCGCACAGCACTTTCATCGTAGTGTCGACACCACGAAATCTTTGAGGTCCGAGATGTCCTTCCAGCTCATCGCAAAGACGTCACACTATGTCTTTGGAGGGCCTAAAATGCCTTCGAAACTCTTCTTCGGCCATGCCGAACGCGTCGCGTCGTTGCCTCTCGTCGCGTCGTTGTCTTTCGGCACTCCCCAGCAACACAACCAAAGGAGCCGCCATTGCCGTCTCTGTCTCGTCTCGTCTAGGTGCCGGCTCGTCAGCTGGCGCGAGATTAGCCGGCAGCCACGGTTGCCCTAGCAACCCTCGACATCATGCTCGCCCCCGCGCGCGACCCTCGAGAGAACCACTTCTCCGCGGTTCCTCTCCTAGCAGGGAACCGGTTCCTTTCCAGAAGATTGGCAACCTGTGTGACGTCATCAAAATTTGTCGTCCCGCCCACCAGGGATGACGACAACGAAACGCCGACCAATGGCAACAGCCCAAAGGAACCGGTTCCCAAAGGAACCGCTACAGAATACGGCCCCAGTGCACCTTCTCATACAAGATCAGAAATAAAATTTGCATGTCGAGATGCGCTGAAACCATTAACGCGAGCTCGTAAACTGCTCACTTTCGTCGCCGCACATGGCGATCTGGTAACGAGCGACAATCAGTAGCGCAAGCAAATTGGGCAGTGCACCACCTGTTTGCTTGAACAGTCGCCGTAACTTACATTGCGAAGCAATCGGGTGACGCAAGGCATCTGCTGCCGCAACCAACACAGCGACATGGACTAAACGGCATTTTAGCGTTCCCGCCTTTCCAACCTGCACGTTTCTTTTTGTTCTTTCGGGGGCCGCTAATGTGTAACTCATAGTTGGTGCCCCACATTCTCAATGTGGGCATCACCATTTTGCAGCCAGTTTTGCAGGCCTTCCCACCTATGTGGCTATCAACTTCGGACCATGTAATAACGTGTGCTGTCTCCGCTCACGCCACATCACGGCCGATGAAGGCCCACAAGCATAATTTGCCGGCGGCTGCAGCAAGAAATGTCGAATGGGGAGAGCACCAATTACGGTGCATGTAAATTGGGAGTCTTTGTCGCTGTGTGGACTGCAGGAGCAGATGGTTACCTCGGGAGACTGTTGCCCATGCAGCTAACCAGATCGCCACATCGAAGAAACAGAACACGGCGACCATTATCAAACTAGACTGCATTCAATCACCGCATAAGGTTCAGACAATACACTGTACATTGGCTAAGATCCATATGACAACAGTGGGCATTCACGCACTACAAATTGCATACAGCTTATTCAGCTATCCGACTTCAGGCACAGTGCTTGCCTACGTCGCACATGGTGGTCTAGTAACGAGTGACAACCAGCAGCACAAGCAGATTGGACATTGCCCCACCTGTTTACACTGACAGTCACCGTAACTTGTACTGCGAATCAATCGGGTGACGCAGGCACCTGCTGCCATAGCCAACACAGCGACATGAACTACCCGGCATCCTAGTGTTACCTCCTTTCCTACATGCAAGTTTCTTTTTGTTCTTTCGGTGGCCACTAATGTGTTGCTCACACTTGGTGCCCCACCTGCTCTCAATATGGATGTGGTCTGTTTTGTGGGAATTGCCATTTCGCAGCCACTTTTACAGGCCTTTCCACCCATGTGGATATCAACTTCATACACTTCAAACCATGTAATCATGTATGATAGTCTCTGTTCACGCCAAATCATGGCCAAAGAAGGCCACAAGCATGCTTTACCCACGGCTGCAGCAGGAAAGGACAAACAGGGAGCACCAATCACACTACATGTAAACAGGGAGTTTGTGTCACTGTGTGGACTGCAGGAGCAGGTGCTTACCTCGAGAGGCCATTGGCCAATACAACTGAACAGGCTGCCACATCCCAGAAATGTAACACGGCAACCATGACCAAGTGGGACAACATTGAAACAAGATTATGCAATCAAATCACTTCAGCATACTCTAACATAATGCTCAATCTATACATTGGCACTATGCATTGGCTACGATCTACATGACAACAGTGAGCATACACACACACGGGTTGCTTGCGACACATTCAACCGTCCGACTGTAGGCATAGTGCTTGCCTTCGTCGCACACTGCAGTCTGGTAACAAGCAACAACCAGCAGCGCAAGCAGATTGGACAATGTGTCCCACATGTTTGCACCGACAGTCGGCGTTGAATATGAGCAGCTTGCATTGTGAAGCAATAGGGTGATGCAAGCATCTGCTGCCACAGCCAACAGCGACATGGAGTGCCCGGCATTTTAGCGTTACCGCCTTTCCAACCTGCATGTTTCTTTTTGTTCTTTTGCATGCCACTAATGTGTAACTCACACTTGGTCCCCCACATTCTCTATATATGGGCATGGCCGGTTTTGTGAACATCACTATGTTGCAGTCACTTTTGCAGGCCTTTCCACACATGTGGATATCAACTTCATACACTTAGAACCATGTAATTATGTATGAGAGTGTCCGTTGACGCCAAATCATGGCCGAGGAAGACCACAAGCAAAATTTGCACACAGCAGCAGCAGGAAAGGACGGAACGGGGAGCACCAACCACGGTGTGCGTGTAAATTCGCAGTCTATGTCACTGTGCGGACTGTAGGAGCAGGTGCTTGCCTCGAGAGACTGTTTCCCAATGCAACTGACCAGGCTCCCACATATGAGAAATGTAACACGGTGACAAGTACCAAGTCGGACAGCGCCGAAACCAGATTCTGCAATCAATCACTTCAATGTAGCTTTCACAAAAACACAGGCTGTCGAGCAAGAATAGCAATCCTGAATGAGACTAGGAATTCAATATGGGAATGAGAAAGCTTGCATTCAAGAAAGAAGCCACTCTACCTTGCAAGCATTGAAAGCCAAAAACATTAACAAAAGTTAAATGCTACATAGCACACAGTGTAAAGGTTTATGCAAGACACACGCCAATGCTGCATCAGCTATTTCAGGAGAGGAATTGCACATGGCAACATACACTAGAAAGAACTGCTACACATATGTTATGCTACTAGACAGTGACTGGCATTAAGTATGAGCAAAGAATCGGTTGACCTTTATTGTTTGTATGAGGAATAGGAATGATCTCTAACAAAAGTGTGGAATGAAAAAGCTTGCATTCATTGAAACAAAATTATACTTGGCAAGAACTGGCAGGGCCAGGAAGCTCACTAAGGAAGGGCAAGCTGACAGAACACTCTTAGCCAGCGTCATCTGTGCTTATTCAGAGGTTGCAGGTACATCTGAAGACAAATAATTTTGGTTGTTGAGGTACCTGGATGACTCGGCCAATATCCGTGCTGGTGGAATGATGGCGTAGGCTCTTTTCACTCTTGAAACAGTCGTCCGTAGACTTGATATCTCATCCAAATAATTCTGGAATGGCTTCTTTGTTTGTGGTCTTGCGAATTCAGCTCCAGCCCCTTCCTGTTGGTGTAGATGGGGGCTCCCGTGATGACCAAGATGTACTTGGCACAGACTCTGTTGGGGCAGAACAATGGCACATGAGATACAGCAGAGATTATCCAAACTCATGCAGTGTTTTCTTTTATGTTCGAACTAATTATGCTGAACTGTAAACATGAACAAATGTTCATATCATCTGCTACAAACAACTGACATGTATCTCAAGACTAGCAAGCCAATACAGCATATATCAAGCATATTTATTTCTGAACCAGGTGTTGTTTACCTTGTAGTAGCAGCCAAAGTCCACACAATGACCTTGTTGTTGCAGGCAGCAGCTTCTGTTTAGTGCATGGAGTGTGTTGCTTTATACTGGTGCCATCCTCATTACTGCATGTCTGGAACAGAAATTATGACTGCATCAGAAATTGAATAGGCACAATTTTGCAATATAAAATGCGTAAAGGTGCGACATATACATTGCAATGGTTTGTGACTACAGAACACATGTAAATGTACACTGTTTGTTCTAGGGTGCTTAAGCAGCATGGTAAATAAATATGGTTACTCTCTGTAAAATTGATGTCTGCGTAACTACAATGCATGTCAACAGCTTAAGTATTATTAAGATCACAAATAAGTACATTTGTGCGCTCGTTTATACACTACAGGAGATCACACTGCTGATTTCGCAAGCAAAGAGATGAAAGACATGAAGCTATTAGAAATGATGCATTCTTTTTGTGCATGAACGTGATACACCGCTTCACTACTGCAAAAGTAGATGTCCTGAGGTAAGCCAAACTGAACAGCAAGAACATTTGGAACCAACAGGTACGAAATATGGGTGAATTATCATGTGTGCAACTGTTTAATACATTAAATTCAGTACTTTAGCTTCAGTTTATCAAAATGTTATTCGGTTCTGTGAACGAAAGAAGTTGCCGGCGGACTCGAAAAAAAAAATATATTGATAAGGCAACTCAGGCACTTATGGCTACGGCTACAACGAGATGAAAAATGTGACGCGCGTTCCGATATCGTTTCTCTTTCGTGAATGTGTGTATAATGATGGCCTCGCAACTGAAAGTTTATTTCGGAAACAGCAACGGAGAGTCCTGACTGCCCTTATGTAATGCAGCATCTAGTTCGTTAACTTACCTCCGCCTGTAAGTTAACGAGACGAATAAATTACATAGCGATTGAAGCAGTGATGTTAAACGACTCACCGGTATTGCTGTCCCCAGTTGCAGCAGGACCCGGCTCCCATTTCGATGCAGACGTGTTCCACATGGCTCACGACTGAAACCTAGCTTTCAGGCTTACACCCCAAATTAAATAACGCGAGACATCGAAGCGCAGTAAACTGGTGTTAGCACAAAATAACCAACCAATGTACGAACCAAGGAATCCGTACCTGCCGCGCACGCGAACATACCGGTAAAAATTTTAAATTCAGGCCAGAGGTCACGTGGGAGGTCGATGATGCTGAACGCTATTTTGCGTTTAAAATGACAAAAAACAACAAAGTTGGTAATGAAAAGTACAATGTAAAATTAGGAGTTATAATTTTGTAGTTTTTATCATGCAATAAAAACGCTTCGTTTACTGTTGAAGAAAGTTGGTAGGTTAAAATTGCGCTTACTACGGCGCCTCTAGCGGGAGATAATGTGCTCAACGGGGAACCTTTTTAATTGGTGTACTATGCCTGTTTCTTTAGCAGCGCCGCGCGGTCGATTTTTTCGCCCTCTGGCCATTTGTTGAACTTGAGAGTGTGCGGGCCCTGACGGCGCTTTATGTCTCGGAATGCTCGCACACATGCTAGCGTCATATATGTGATACGTGACCGCCAAATATACCCTCCCTCCCTCTTTCCTCCTATCGCTGGCCCTGCTCCCGGAATGCGGACGCATAACTTCAGAGATCTCACTTACGGCTATGTGATATATCCACAGTGGTTCGCTTTGTAAAGCATAAAATAGGTGGCTAATTAGAGGCCGTATAAAGTAATCACCCATCCCGAGTGGTCGCTGGGGCCAAACAATTACACGCCTTTTGTTAAGAGGTCGCCATTGTTAGCTCGCTCAGTGACGACACGCTCGGTCGATGCGGCTGTCCGAAGGAGCAGAATCTTGCTCTTCTTCGCGCTTTTAATTAGCTGCGCACAGTTCTCTAATCAGCGGCTCTCGGTCACGCGGCCCGCAGCGTAACTCTGTTTCATCTCGTGCCAGTAATTAAGCGTCGGGTATAATGTAACCGCTTCCTTGTGCGTTTGCGGAGAATGAAACTCGTCTGCAAACAGACGTCTTAACGACGTTTATCTACGTATGAGCGGCGCTCGCCCGTTTGCTTTGCTGAGCAAACGGAGGTATCGTTCAAAGCGTATCATTATCGGGTACGGACACGCTGACGTAATGCGCGATGCCACCTTGAGACGATCTGTGCACGATCGTGCGCGCCAGCATTGCGCATATATAGCAAAAGCACGGCTAAATGTAAACGTATATAAAACGTGTCGCGTTCCCCACTGGGACACTTCTGATTGGACCTGGGCTGCAAGTTCAGACAACACGTGTAAAGCAATTCAGCAAAACGAGTTGGAAGGTGGACGGCTGGGTTATGTCCCCGATGTCAGGATGTCGTCTTGTAGCGGGTTCGCTTTTAACGTTGACTGCTTCTTTTCGAAGTGTTTTGCATTCGGGTATATCGTCACGTTGTAGTGCCGGTGACGAACCGGACAGCATAGCAATAACTGTAAGTCACGAAACCAACTCCTTTGTTTGGCGATACTTGTGCCGCCGAAAAACAAGAACGTAACTCTCGAAGCACAAGGATGGGCGGCGAAGCACAGTCGGTGATCGTCGAACACCTGTGGGCCCCATAACGTAAAACTATTCCAATCTGCTTCTATTGCTATCTCCGGACGTCAAATTTACGTAACCGCCGATGTTAGTAGCGTCGGCCGGTCACCCGCAGCGTTGTTTGAACCACCCAATCAAACGTTCTTCTCGTTTATAGGAGGCCACCTTTTTTTTTCAAAGCAGAAAGCATTGCCTGTTTTGACAGGTTTTTCTTAATTGGTTGGCTGATAAGAGGCGAGGATGATGAAGAAGTGGAGAGGGTGTTTGGCTGGGCCGGGCTAGCGCAGTGAAAGCGGATAACCGGATGAGGAGGGTGGTACCGGCGTAAGGTACCCGCTACCCATTGCTTAGCTTGCTGTGGCTGGTCGAAAATCACAGTGGCGTTCAACCGGAAGGGTACGTATGCCGCTAAAATGGATTCTAGGCAAAGAAGAGTTGGCAGAGCGATGTCGTATGCGCGCCGAAAGGGCTCAACAACCTTATACTGCAGCGTAATTTTTTTTTATTATGCGCGAACAAGTCCGTTCTGCCGGGCAGCTCCGATTAGGCAGTGTCGGAGCGATTGGTAGGTAGTCGTCTTATATTACTTTCTGAACGGGGCAGTGTCCGGATGTTCCGAAAAAAATTTTGTTAGGAATGCTAATCCGTCTTTGATGCGTAAACTTATAAGAAGCCAACAAACACTGACACCACGGACAACATAGGGGAAATTACTTGTGCCTAATAAATGAAATCAAGAAATGATAAATTAATGGAAATTAAAGTGGATGAAAAAACAACTTGCCGCAGGTGGGAACCGAACCCACAACCTTCGCATTTCGCGTGCGATGCTCTACCAATTGAGCTACCGCGGCGCTGTTTCCCCATCCACTCACTTTGAAGCGGGGAGCTTTGAAGTGGGGAGCTTTGAAGTGGGGAGCTTTCGCGGTTTTCGTGACGCAGCGCGACCGAAAGGCGAAGTGGGCTCAGCCTGAAAGCATTCCAGCCTGTCCAGCCTTCCAGCCTGTCCCTTCCAGCCTCAGCCTGTCCTGTCTTCTTACCTGTGACCGTCTACAAAGCGCAACCAATCTTTCCAAATACAATGAACCAACTTGCCCAACAACGCATTCTGTTGAAAGCATTTGGCCAATAGCTAAGGGCTAATGGCGGAAAAGGTGTGGAATCCCACATCATTATTTCTTTTTTCTTTTGTTCGGTCTAATCGTGCGTCATCCATGTGCCCACATCTTATCAGATGGGGGAAGTATTCGCGGTTTTCGTGACAGACAGGGGAAGCGGGGATAGCCCGCAGAGAAATGGTTGACCAATCGTGGAGGACCGACTGCAGAAATGGAATAGAAACACTTCGTAATATACGACTTACGGTTATAGCGCACCTGAATCTGCGGGTCAAGCTCGTAGGCTATATATATATGTGGGTCTTCTTGAAATCGAGCGCACGTCCAAGGAGGAAGGAAAAAGTGGAGAAGGAAAGGAAGGGAGGTTAACCCGTTTAGCTCAACTGGTTTGCTGCCCTACACATGGGAGCGGGATGGTGGGGATGAAAGATGGAGAGGAGAGATAGAGAGAGCACATAGCACAGCACACACATCGTCAGTTACAATCCGTCACGCACGTCCCAGAATGTACGTTCCAGAATGCACGTGCGCCACTATGAGGTGGTAGGCCCTGGACGGTTTCCGGTTCCGCTCATTAACGTAGTCCGTTAAATTTAGCGAGCAAGAAAGGCGTGGGCCGCGACATCGACTCGCAAGAGTGCGTTAAAATCTAAGCCCCGCAGATTTTCAACGCTTTTCCTCTGTACATAAGAACAATTTTACGAGTGAATGTTGGCTACGTTACACGGATTTTTAAAAATCTATTTGTCTTGAGGCGTAATGCGCATGTCCTTTATCCGAAAACCTAAAAATAGACTTTCCGCCAGTAAAATCAACTTGAAAACGCGCTTTGTGTTCCGGCGTAGTAGACTGACGAGGCTCGTGAGCGGAAGTCTCATGGGGGGGGGGGGGGGGCGCAGTTTGGCTGCAGTTATCGCGCGAGTGAAACCGTTGGCGGGCGAGGTGCGGCGTAAGGGGTTTTAGTGCGGCGCCAGCTGCTACGCCACCTGGCGGTGATCCTCATCATGAAGCGAGCGTTCTGAGACCCCTTCAGAGCGACCTAGCTTGCTATCGCTTTCAATGATTCGTCCTTTGGCGAAACGGCCAAACTGTTTTGTTAATCGGCGCAAATATTCCAGACAAGTAAACACTTTCTCCGTCAGTGCCACAGATGGCGCGCTAACGCACGCCCCCTTTGCCGTATTGTAACTAGCCGTAGCTCGCATACTTGATAGACGTGTACGTGATGTTGGGATATTGAAAGAGGGTAGTATACATAGTATGTACGTACGTCATTCATTGATACTCCGCGACTTCCGGTTTACGGCAGCGCCATCTTGGGAAACCTATAGACCTATGCGCGTGCCTGTTGATAAGGTACCCCAAGATGGCGGAAGGTAGCGGAAGCAGACGACAGCAGCGGACGTGACGTCACGTGCATACTATGTATAGGGGAGACAGCGGACGCGGTCGTAGCTGATATTATAGTGGAGATTAAGTGAATTAAAGAACTGTCGTTGGTGAAGGAGGTCATCGTGGGATGCGTAGAGCAGATTACAAGTGATGCGCTAGAGTGATGCAATGTGTGCCAAAGGGACGCGTGTAGTCGAAGGCACAACGCTCGCCGCATCGCGACAATCTTGGAAGAAAGAAAATCGTGAGCAAAAAAAAAAAAAAAAGCGGTAGACCAGCAGCAGTCAATAAATGTTATTGCATATTTAGACATAGTTATCGATGCCTGGTAGAGGCACGTGACGTCATGATTTACAATATTAATATCCTCGGCCTATTTCATTACGCGTGCGCTGATCACGGCGTGTCGTTGTTACCGGCGAGCCGCCTGACGACGGCACGCAAGCATTCTGTTGACAGGTACTACAGTCAGTTGAAAACCCGGTACACTTTCCGAAGAATCTGCACATTACCGTAACATTGCCTCAGCGTCCCCATCCTGCTCCGAGTGTATATCTTGCACTGAGATGAAGACAAATTGGACACAGCTCATGAATTCTTATTAAGTTTATCTGGTAGACTGGGCGACCGCGAACGACATCTCTTACGTGCTCCTTCTTATCAGTCTTACCCTCGTATTCAGAAATACGCCTTGACATGAAGCCCATGCTTGGCATGTTTTAGATGACGCCCGACGTGAACGCGCCAAATCGAACGCAATGAGCGTCTTGGACACGTTCGCGCCCGGCGTAATCTGCGAGTCAAACCTTGGCTTGAAATTAGGGTGCATTCCTGAATACGGGGGTTATTGACCGTCGCTTCGCCATCCTTCTACTATCTTCATAAAGCATCCGCTTCGACATTCTCAGCTCACGCTGCCGCCTCACGTTTCAGCCTGGTCGCTCTTTTCACAGCCTTTCGATGAAGGGAGAAATTTAAAAAAAAACCGTCTGTACTTATATTTAAGTGCTCGTTAAACAACTCCGGGTGGTCAAAAATTAATCAAGAGCCGCCCACTATGGCGTGCCCTATAATCAGATGGCGTTGGCGCACAAGACCTCGGATATAGAGAATGACCGAATCATTTTTTAGCCTAACCTTTCTCGTTCCCCGAATGCCGAGAACGTAGACACAACGCAACAACAACGTTAAAATAACGATAGCATTAGCGCAACGTAAACCTTTTCCACAGGTTTTATCCCACAAGCCATCGCCTCGCGGCTGCACTGAAAACGATGCATGCGGTGTTGTCTCTCCGACGCAAAAGCTGCGGCGCGCTTTTCTGAGCCTGACCTTTCTTTCCACATGACATCACTAAAAGGCAGCCGTATAAACAAAAAAAAAAGGGAATGTAAGCCTTTCGCAGTGGACTGGCCGAGAGAGCTTCTGTTCGAGAATCCAAATCCGCGAACAGGTCACATTGAAAGCAGAAGGACCGCGAGGGATGACATAGAAGCGGAGACCTGGTTACATATAGCTCAGGAGGACGTCTGGAAGGGATTTGTTTGCTTGACCTGTCGCGCCTTTTGAAACGAAAACAGCGGAGGCGAGCCGACCGTAAGTGCATGAGCGTATACGTCGTAGCACTCAGCGAATCAAATGCGGGGCAAAGTAAGCTTGTCCGAGCTGCTCTATATATAACACACCGTCCATCTTCGTGGCCCTATACACAGGTCGCCGACACTAACGTTGTAGCTCTACCACATCCTCGCTTCGCGAAAGACCGTATGTGACATTTCTGCAACCCCCCCCTGCCCCCTCCCACTTACCTTGTCACTGTTGCTTAACCTGCCAGCGCTGTCGTATACCTCGTACGTAGAACGTATAAGTACACAGCGTATAGGTCATCCATCTTTGCTAATCCAGCCTTTCAGCCTGCCTTGGTGGGCACTTCTGCTGTCCGATTCTCTGGTGGTGGCAGCACATGTCGTCTGCTTTCTTTCGCCTGTCCAGCTTCGTGTGTGTCTGCGCCCCCCTGCGGCGGCCGTAGAACTTCCCGCGGAAATAACTAGAGGATAGTCTGGCGCTGCGATTGTTGAGCTACCATAAGAATGGTGGTTTGTATACTGCATGTATTTGTCTACTCTGCCTGCTTGTGGCTACGGAAGCATTTGCGTGGTTATTAATAAAATTTATATTTCCTAAACCTAAAAAAAAGAAAAAGCATAGTTCTCTAAACACATTAAGTGAACATTGTTCTCGTCGCATGCGCAACCATTGAAGGTTATTCCATTTATAGCGCGATACTTTGTTCAAAATGACCAAATTGCAAAGTCACAAAGCTGTTTGAAGCCAAAATAACGATGTCCAGGCAAATCCACTGTACTGATGCCCGTCATTCTTGCCCGGGCTTAAAGCTCCTGAATACTTACACCAGCGTCGCAGTTCCTCAGCAATTATTTTTTTGCTGATAACTTTAGGGTACTTCTGCTGCTGTTAAGCCTACCACCGTGGCCACGGAAATGCGGACAGAAGACCGAATGGTTCTCTGTAGACTATTTTAAGCAAGCGTTTAGGTGCCATCATCTTGGGCTATTAACGCTGCTGTTTTCTGTCTTTAACGATGAAGTGTACGCTACTACAGCCGATTCGCAAGCATGAAAATAGTTGTGTAAATGCGTTCAGCGTTTCGTTACCATGTTACGTCTCTTCATTTCTAATGAAACATAGAAATTCTTTCTGTAACAGCCCAAAATGGCGGCCCCCATGAACCGAATGTAAAATAATCTATAGAACCTTGCCCAAACAAACCCACACCGATAGCCGCGGCGGAAAAGAGCTCACATCACCGAGGCAGCTGTCACCTCGTCGCATTCTTCCGCTTTTCCCCAACAGTTGGTGGTATCACTCACTCACTCACTCACTCACTCACTCACTCACTCACTCACTCACTCACTCACTCACTCACTCACTCACTCACTCACTCACTCACTCACTCACCCACTCACTCACTCACTCACTCACATACACACACACACTCACTCACTCGCTCGCTCGCTCGCTCGCTCACTCACTCACTCACTCACTCACTCACTCACTCACTCACTCACTCACTCACTCACTCACTCACTCACTCACTCACTCACTCACTCACTCACTCACTCACTCACTCACTCACTCACTCACACACACACACACACACACACGCACACGCACACGCACACGCACACACGCAGAGAGAGAGAGTTGTGGTAACCCGTGCGAGGCCGGACACGCATATGTAGCGCATACTTCGTTTTACGTCTTCGAAACAAATTGTGCCACAAGCGAAGGTTGAGGGGGGACACGTTTAATTGTGGCACAGCCGTACGGCATGGGGTCATTTCGGCGTCCCCACCTACGCCGATATACTGCCTCCTCCTTCTCCTCCAGTCACGTAATAATAATAATAATATATATATATATATATATATATATATATATATATATATATATATATATAATATTGTATCTATCGCGATTTGTCTGATCTACACTGTAAACTAATTTACACGCCCTTTTCACCCTTAGGGGTGTAAATTAGCTTAGAGTGATGTATGTTCTTAAACTTTCTTTTCTTTGATTTCATTTTCCGAATGTGTAAAGTTCAAAGCAATACACGCATACGGTTGGCTGTCAGCATGATGTGTGTGCCACTCTTTTCTGGAGGTGTACTTCGTAGGAGCGCCGGTGATCTGGAATGGGAACTAAGCCTGACGACGCTGGAACGACGACGGAACGATGACGACGAAGCGATAGCGACGGCATGACAACGCAGGAACGATCACCGCTAGGCGTATGGTAAATACGGGAGCGCCGTCATACGTGGGAACGATTCGGCGAGGCCGCAGCAGCGGGAAGGAAAAGGCAGAGGCAAACTTCGCTTTACTAAGAATTCGTTTTAGAAGAACGTGCGGCAATTGATCAATGCTCGGACGCCAATTGCTGCGTTTCGCCTTACGAAACGACCTTCAGAAAGAAATTACCTCTTTCGTGCAGGTCTAACCGCACAACAGCGCCTCGAGTCATCTTACAGAAGTACAAAAAAAAAAACTGTTCAGTCTTACCTGCAGTTGTGAGCAACGGCGCCAAAGTCCATGGCGAGCGTCAAACTGCCTTCACCGCCACAATATTCAACTGCTCTCATTGCGACGCCATTCTGGCTTGTATGTTTGTTACCTTATTTTCGTTATTCAGCGAAGCTCAGAAGTCGCAGAGTGTACTTTAGGGTGGTTCGCGACAGCGGGAGACTATTGGATTATGGGATGGCCAGAGTGGGTTTCAGCCGAGTGCCGACTATAGGTAGACAATGCGTTCCGAATGGCGATAATTTCAAATGACAGTGGCGCGCCTTTAATCTCGCAGACCTGAAAAGTTATGCAGGGCCGGAGAACCGAGCGAGTCGATTCGCGGACAGATTCAGATTGTTCGCGCGAAGTTCGCTCGAATGTTGAACGCGGGCCGTGTGAGTGGGGGCCACTCGGCGTTAAGCTGGATTGATTCACAAGACGGGGATGCTTTGCCTAATCAGTCCGCAGATGAGTGTGACGTGGCCGAGCTGCAAGCAATCCCGCCGCTGGAGGTGCTTCACTTCTCCAGTTTTCTCGCCTTTTTTTTTCTTTTCTAAGAAGAGTGAGGTTGAATCTACTCGACGAGAATTTGACCAGTGACCGACCAGCGACCGACCCAGGCGAAACCACGGGATGAGAGGCGATGAATGCTTCTGAGAAGTGACGATTGGGCAAGCTGGGTTTAAAACTCACAGCTCATGCATGCAGCGCTAGAACGCGCGGACGGAAACGAAGACGACAGGACCTCACAACAACGCACTATCGTTCTACGTTACAGAAATCATCTCACGAGGGGAAGTAGTAGAGGCGCTCCGTATCTGGAAAGCGAAATATGTGTGCGCCAGTCATCCTCCAGTGTCATTGTCACAGAGTCAATTGAATTTCCTTCAAAACACTGACAGACGTTATACAGAATCATGCGCGCATGATGTCGATGTGTGGGCCCGCATGAGCGCGCTCCCGATTATAATACGACGCTTGTTCTTGTGTAACGTTCTTCCGAGTGCCCGTGACGTGATCGGGTATAACGTGTGTGTTCATTTCAATAAACTTCACGGTTGCGGGTCAGCGCCCGCCCTGTCGACTTCGTTTCCGTGCATGTGTTATTGAGCTGTGCATAAGACGAAATAAAGTTTTGCTTTGAAATAAAGCTAGCTTATAATCGTACGCACGCTTCTATCTTACCAAAGACGACTAGGTCTTTTGAGACGTTTGCCACATACAAAGGCGCTGCTGTTTTTCTTGAAATGCGCCAGCCTGTATGACCACCTGTGACTGGCTCGGCGATGAACGCTTGCATGTGTAACGGTACAAAGTGTGAACTCCTTTTTCTTCTCTTTCAATCTCCTTTCTCCCTTACCCAGTGCAGGGTAGCCTACAGGGTTCAGCCATTGTTAACCTCCCTGCCTTTTCCTGATGTCTGCTTTCTCCCTGTTTCTTGGTGCATGCGTCTTGTGCCAGTTTTTCATGTTTTCTTTTCCCTTGTGACACCTCGAGCTTCGAGGTGCTGGGTTAAACTTCACCCGCCTACGGGGTCGGTCCGCAATTCTCTTCTCAGTACTTTCCTCGTAGCATCTAAAGCTGCGAGGAAACTGTGCAACGTTGTACCGCCTTCGTGAAGGGCCCACGTTGATCACGTTTTAACCTTTCTTCGCCGGTGTTGTCAAGCGCCATTGTCGTTCTAACACAGACCGCACGGCACGGATATAGGCAGGTACGATAGTACAACGCTTAGTCGCAGATCACGTCGCAGTCCGTGTATGTAGCCCGTTCAGTGCCTATGCGGAGCCCTACAACCGACTTGTAGAATTAATTCGCGTCGGACGAACGCAATGCGTAATCATGAAGTTGCCGTCGTACGAGCATTGTCGCCGTCGCCTCGCTGCTGTCATCACAAACACGTGTATACGCCCCCGTCATGCAGACAACTACTCGATTTACGAAAACGGGTTGGTCCACCCGGTAATGCTTTGCGAAACCCCAAACAATGCTGAATTTCCATCTACGTGCAAAAATACTTCGCATAACATCGATTTCCACGATTCGTGTGATTAGCGCAATTTTTTTTTTCAAACTGTAAGCCATGGTATCGCGGCATTTCATTATTTCGGTTACACGTATACTACCCTGAGACTACAGGCTTCCTAGCAATCATCTCCTCAATGCGGCGAAGCCAGAGCTTGCAAAATGTAGACTTCGCGTGTGGGCTTCACGGCAGGGCTTTAGACCCTGCAGCGAAGCCGCCGTTCGCGGGTATGCGGTTTACGCTGTAGGTAGCGTCGCCTAATCACCCAACGGTGTTAGTTTAACCATCTGACAATGCGATCGTAAGGACCCCTCTCTTAATGTCGTGCGCAACTCGCATCCGTGAGTTTAAATCCGAAACGAGACAGACAGACACATCCCTCCGTCTAAACACCGGCTCCAGCGACACACAATGCTCGACCGCGGTTGATGGGCGAGCATAGCAGCATGATAGGAGGTAAAGCGTGGATGGAGTGGCGGAGTTGCATGAACACACGAAATTTGTGCCTAGGAAAGGCTTTACGAGGCGACATTTTGTGAAGGAGGTGTAATATATTTGTGAAGGAAAAGTGCTTTTGTTTTAGCGGCTGCGTGTGGGGAGTGGCTGCGGGTGCAGAGGGAGGCGTTGCTATTCGAATCTGACTGACACACTTATTTCCTTGGCGGCGCCGGTGCCCTTCTCTAGGTGCTCTCGCAGAACACGTGTGAGGCGCGTTAGTGTCTTAAAGGGGCCCCAAAACACTTTATCGGAGTCGAGAAACGCATTTGACGTTAAACTACTTCAGAAATACTTCGCGGCAAAAAAAAGTACGTGAATCCGTTCAGCACAAGCGGAGTTATTGGCGATCAAAGATCGCCTATGACCACCTTCTTCGCGGTGTTTCCGCTCCCTTCTTCGATACCTTTCACTACGAAGGCTGACGGGGCCCACAACGCTCCGCCCACTGAACGTCACCGTGGTGGCACGCGGGCAGTTCGAAATTGATTTTCGATGTTCACGTAGACGCCACGGTACTTCCGATTTTGGCACCTATAGGACGCGCCAGACTCGGAGGCTAATCCTTAGTCTTGCGGTTGATTTCGCGGGGTCTCATTCGTGTGCTGGGCTACAGTGTACTAGGTAGCTACGTGCATCGCTCTTTTCTAGCACCGAGTGTTGCGAGTAGCACATTTACATTCGCACTTATTTCTGCGGCAATCAGTCGTCTTTGTGTTCGCTATGCTGGCAGTGCTCACAGCGGATAAGCGACGGAGGCCGCATACCAGGCTCGCGCTTGAAAAAACTCCTATCGTGGTCGACGCTTGTTACGAGCGTCGACCACGATGGCGTCGCGCCTAGAAGGTGTGCAACTCGGGAAGCAGACGACCCATTCCAGACGAATGTCGGTGCTCGGGCAACGCGTCTGGAGCCACGTCACCCACAGAGACCACTCAGGAACAAGCGGTTGTCCTCGGCGAGCCGCGGTGAGCTCGGCGAGCGGAATCGTCGCCGCACCAGCGGTGGCCACGGTACCTCCGTGACGTAGCAGACGCAGCTACATGCCACTGTAGTGACTGACTGTAGTGCGCAACGTTCGCTGTGTGCACGGGCTGGAGGGCATGCTCACGTTCATGGGCTGCAGTGTGTCCGTGATACGTGGTACGGACCGGCTTTGTGCTGAACCAGCCTGACCGACGGATGGTAGCTATGCACATCCAAACTGCGCATTTTTTGGAGAGCTGTGAACAAGAAGCGATGTCTTTGCCAAGGCGTCTAGCCAGGAGCGGCTTGGAGTGAGGTTTTTAGGTTTAGAACCTCAGGTTTCACGTGGTTTGCGGCTAGTTGAGCGTTCAAAAGTAATCGGTAGTTGGCGAGAAACGCGACGGCTACGACTTCGATAAGGAGGGTGGCCAAAATTTAATTGCTACGCGGTTGGTCGCGGCTGAACGCCAGCAGTCGATAGTCGGTTTCTTCCGGAAGGTCTGTGCGCAATCCTTATCTAAATTTAAAACGCACATTTTCGCTTGCTTGCTCGCTTGCTTGCTTGAGTTGATAATTATGATTCAAGATTCAACATTCATTTATTTCTCCAAAAGGAAAAGGCCCGGATCAAGAAGCTGCCTTGAAGCAGCTTGGCGGGGCCCGGTGCCCATTTGCCAAATGGCAGTAGTGAAGCAAAAGAATACAATTTCACATACACCATGAATCAAGGAACCGTACACAATGCATAATTACAATTAAACTTAATGTAAGACAAAAGTAAAATTCGAATATGCAATGCACTGAGAAGCAAAAAAGAAAGCATAAAACAACGGTATAGCAGAAACAGAAGGTTTGAAACATAATTGCAATTCAACATTACGATATAGTAAATGAAGTTCAAACACAATACGTAGAAGTATTTGTTTTTTCCTTTTATACCGTGGCAAAAATATAAAAAGAACCCCTAACTTGAGTTTGAGCCCACCACACGCTCAAAAGATTGCTGAACAATTGTTTTTTTTTTTTTTGTTTAGGTTCATAATTTCTCTGTACCCTTTGTTTGTGTTAAGGGTTTTCGGAACCAGGAAATGCAACATTTTGGAGCCATACGTTGTGCGAAGTCGGGGTAGATGCCATTTCTCTTTACGTCTGGTGCTTGCGATTAGTGTGCGTTTGTGTCACCGATGAGAGTTGGATTATGACTTAGCCCGAGGTAAGCTCAAGTTATTCAAGGCGCGAAGTATGGTAAATGACACTAGATGATGGATGGGAGGTATTCTATGTTTATTAAACAATGGTCTGGCCTGAACTAGGTAATCTGAGCCAGAAAATATGCAGATATATATATATATATATATATATATATATATATATATATATATATATATATATATATATATATATATATATATATATATATATATATATATATTGCAGAAGTAGTAGTTGGTTTAGATGCACGCGAGCCACAGTTCCCCACACAAGATGACAGTAGCTTATTTGAGAATGAAATAACGAATGATATATTCATTTTCTAACTTTCACGGGAAACAAGTCGCGACCTCGTGAAAGAGCTCCTACAGATTTTGACTAGTTTAAAGAAAGATAACGGGACTGATCAGCCCATTTAAGACGTTTGTCAAATATTACGCCAAGAGATTTATATTTACTTACGATTTCGATAGCGTAGTCTCCAATAAGCAGTGGGATTGATATCGTAACATTCCGATTTATCGAACGAAAAATAACCGCCTTTGTTTTATTATAATTAATCTTTAAGCTGTTTACATGTGACCAGCTATGGAGGCTTTCTAATATGACTTTCGCTTCAAGCAGGAGTTCATTCGATGAGTTTCCAGATAAAAATAAACTGGTGTCGTCGGCATATACTATAAATTTAGCTTTCTTGGAGATATAGACGAGATCGTTTATATACACGTTAAAAAGGAACGAACCGAAGATGCTGCCCTGCGGTACTCCGCATCTTATATATTCAAAACTGGAGCTACAACCATCGACACGTGTCGATGGTTGTAGCTCCAGTTTTGAATGCATACATACATAAAGATTGTACATACAGATTGCTGTTGTTTTTCAAGGTATGACCTTATCAGCTTACGCGAATTGCCTCTTATACCGTATGCGTAAAGTTTATCTAAAAGAATGTTATGATTAATACAGTCAAATGCCTTGCTGAAATCAACAAAAATGCCCAGTGTTAGAAGTTTATTTTCATTGTGTTGCAAAATTAGTTCTTTTTGTTTAAGTAGCGCAGATTCTCTAGATAATAAGCCTTGTATAAAACCAAATTGGGAATCTGAGAACAGGCGATTATCATTAAAGCAAATTTTCAAACGCTGAACCAAATTTTTCTAGTGGTTTCGATAAAATTGGCAGAATCTATATTGGTCGATAATTGCCGATGTCTTGTGTCGTCCCAGATTTATGGATAAGAATCACTTTTGCTAGTTTTAGTCTGTCTGGGGAGGCAGAGGAGGATGTCGATTGGTTAAATATATACGATAAGTGAGGCAAGAAGGTCAGCTACAAGTTTAATTGGTTTTACTGACAGACCCTCTGCGTTAAGGCTGGGGCTATTCTTCGAAGCCATTAGTGTAGCGAAAACTTTGAATGGGTGGGTAGGGTGGAGAAAAAAGGAGTCAGGTGTCTGTACAGAAATTAGGCAGGTAGCATCTTTGTTGTAGTCGGTTTTAGGGAGACCAATAAAGTGTTTATTAACGCTATCCGCTAGCTCAGTAGCCATTAAAGTTACACCGTTTATTGTAAGACCTGCTATAGAATTGGAGGGCTTGGGCATGTTAATGACTGCGTTTATTGTTTTCCAAACTAATTTCGCATCGCAGCGGCCGTCTTCTTCAAATATATTCGTATGATATTCCTTACGCGCCTTATGCAACTCGCTGTTTAATTTATTTCTGAACTGTTTGAAGGCAGTCAGGTCGGCCAAATCTCGTCTGGATGAAAATTTTTGGTACATCTTGTCTTTCTTTTTTATCTGTTTATGAACTGACGGCGTAATCCATGGTTTTCCAATTCTCTTTAGATTGACGCTTTGTGGACCACGGGAAACATGCATCATATGTTTCACGAAATTTATTTATAAATATATTGTACGCTTCATCTGCACTGCTATAAGTATAAATTTCGGACCAGTCAGCACTGTTTCTCATTTCTCTAAATCTTTTAAGATTTGTGTCATTAATTGACTGACAGGTAGTAAGGGCTTTTCTAGTGAAAGTTGAAAGTCTTTGTGCGACCGACCCAAAAATTGCACAGTGGTCGCTTAGCTCGGACGACAATGTACCAGCACATTCGACAGTATTGTCTGCGTTCCCGACGTATAAATCCATAGTTGTCTGGCTGGAAACAGTAATTCCTTACTGTAACAGTCAGAAGTGCACTGATGCGATTCGTCCTTCGTGATTGATGTCAGCCATCAGCAAATCACAGCCGCCTTTGGCAATAACGCATATGCCGACGTACGCAAGCCGCCGGCAGCTTCTAAACGGGTGAGGAGAAGGCCTCGTTTGAAAAGAGTACGTGTGAGAGAGAAGGTGACTTCACCCCCCGCGCATGACTGCAAAGTTTGACTGCAGGCATTCACAGCAGCACGTGCCATCCGCGGACTGCGTGTTTTCCCCATACCCGAGGGGCGGTTCGGGACCCCTTTGAGTGGCCTGGTTTCCCTGTCATCGCCCTTACTTAACGGATACTAATTAAGAGACACACGCAAAAAGGGATTCCGGTATAGCTTAAAACAAACCAAACAGGGCGTGAAACGTCGCCTGGCCGCCGCTTCCGGCACGCTTTGCGCGCCCATTTTCGAAGTCGAAGTGGAGAGAGACGAAAAAGAAACTAAAACAAAATGTCGACAAACACAACCACGACGGCGCTTCGTTGTTTCGTAAACGCGGAAATTACTTTATCCACTTCAGGCGACTCTCCCGAAGTTCTGCTATGCAACCAGGCCAAGGGCAATTGATGACAAGGTAATAGATGACAAGGTAATAGATGAAAAGGTAATAGATGAAAAGGTAATAGATGAAAAGGTAATAGGTGACAAGGTAATAGATGAAAAGGTAATAGTTGAAAAGGTAATAGATGACAAGTTAATAGATGACAATGCAATAGATGACAAGGCAATGAACAATTTGTTACTTAATTAAACGGCACACTGCGGCGGCGCCTGCTCGCCCATTTTCTTTCTTCATAATGGTAACAGCGCCAAAAAAAAAAAAAAAAAACCGACAGACTGGGTGAAAGAAACACAGGACGAGCGCTTTCCGATTCTCTGTCGAACTGACGTTAGGCCATCGTAAAATAACGCACGACATTATATTGCATATCAACATAAAGTCAACTGAAAAGCGGCAGCGTAGCTATGGCGACCTTTATAAAGGGTGGCGATAAAGAAATAATCCTCCTAGCGGTTTAAGAGGCGGTCTAAACTTATATTCCTAAGAAATAAATCGCTCGGCATACAAGTGCAATGCCATTTTTGGAGCTACTCAAGCAGTCTCCAGCTTGCCTGTGACGCGGAATTGTCAATCCCCTGCGAATCGCTTCAACGTTTCTGAGGATTCCAGCGATCTTCTATTCCGGCCTCTGTACGAGGACTTGCACAATTTCTCTGTTTCCATTGAAGTCGTTAGCAACGCCTGCAGCGAAAGACCTTTTCATCGCTCTGTAAGTATGCCATGGATTAAGAGCGAAATACAGCTGCGTTCGGTTGTTGCAAAATACTCCTTCGTCTCAGCTGTTGCTTGTCCATCCTGGCAGTGAGTTTTGCGAGAATTCTTTTTGTCCATTGCTGTAAGTCGCAGCGAGTATGTCGAAATGGGCTTGCGCCCTTTCTGTAGCCGCGGCTTCCGGCTAATGAATAGTAGCTTCGGTTTCGAGAGGTTGTTTCGTCACTTCTTAAGTTTCAGCAGCCGTCTTTCCCAGTTTAGAGTTACAAAAAAATACTTTTCCGCAAGTTTCTCTTTCCCATTGAATCGAATCTCAACTCCCAAAATTAAAGCATCGAGTGCTTCAACTTTCTTGAAGCACCTGCAGTCAAGAATTCTAAATGTAGTGTTGCGTTGAAGCTGTTTTTGTGTACATGATTATTACATTCCTTGCTGCTTCTGTCTGTCGTCATGACAGAAAGAAGACTGTCCGTCCGTCCGTCCGTCAGTCCGTCAGTCCGTCCGTCAGTCCGTCCGTCAGTCCGTCCCTCCGTCCGTCAGTCCGTCCGTCAGTCCGTCAGTCCGTCCGTCCGTCAGTCCGTCAGTCCGTCAGTCCGTCCATCCGTCAGTCCGCCCGTCCGTCAGTCCGTCAGTCCGTCAGTCCGTCCGTCAGTCCGTCCGTCCGTCCGTCAGTCCGTCAGTCCGTCAGTCCGTCAGTCCGTCCGTCAGTCCGTCAGTCTGTCAGTCCGTCCGTCCGTCCGTCCGTCAGTCCGTCAGTCCGTCCGTCAGTCCGTCCCTCCGTCCGTCAGTCCGTCCCTCCGTCCGTCCGTCCGTCCGTCAGTCCGTCCGTCAGTCCGTCCGTCCGTCCGTCCGTCAGTCCGTCAGTCCGTCAGTCCGTCCGTCCGTCCGTCCGTCCGTCCGTCCGTCCGTCCGTCCGTCCGTCTGTCTGTCTGTCTGTCTGTCTGTCTGTCTGTCTGTCTGTCTGTCTGTCTGTCTGTCTGTCTGTCTGTGTGTCTGTCTGTCTGTCTGTCTGTCTGTCTGTCTGTCTGTCTGTCTGTCTGTCTGTCTGTCTGTCCGTCCGTCCGTCCGTCCGTCCATCCGTCCGTCCGTCCGTCTGTCTGTCTGTCGTGAACGCATGTATTTACCAGCTATTTACTAAACTTATTTTTAAGATTCTGGCGCATTCGAGGAATTTTTTGCGAAGCCTTGGTGGAACGCCAGTGACACCGAGGGTGTATCACGCCGTTGACGATGCACGTGGCAGGCCACATTATTTTTATTAACGAATTTTAATATCTGGTGCTGTGGCTCTACAGGGAGTAATCAGAATTTAGACTCAGGGCCTCACAGTTGCTAGTAGAATATCCAAAAAATCTGCACGTCTGCTGCAGCCAGAGTCAGGGGAGCGATACCACCCTTCGATCCTTCCGTGTGTTTAGAAAAAGGTTTTATTTCAACGAAAGACTATACGAACACTGAATCACAATCACGGCACAATTCCACCAGGGCGATAACATATACATAAAAATCAAGCATTCTTTACACGGCACGTTTGCAAAGATCCTTGAAGAACGTGCTATTAGGCATGGAATTCGTAATTTTGAACCACTGAGGTGATGTCACGGCTTTTCACAAACACCCAGCTGACCGCCGATATCAAGCCGGTTAGACGTCCGTGAGAAGAAAAAGAAAAGGAATTGCTGGTTAAAAGACCCGTGCAAAGAGGTTCTGTCTATTCGAATAATATATAGCCAATGCTGCTTTTATTTCCAGTTTTTGATAGTCTTGTTTTAAAGCAAGAAATTAGCGACTCTGACGCATGTTGCGCTGTCGGTGGTAACCGAGCAACGCAATGCCCCGCCATAGAAAGACGTCCACGTAACTTCTCTAACAGCTGCGCTGTACAGAAACAGGTCAAACTTGGCATCGTGTAGAGAGAAAAGCCCTTTGCCACTCGCACTCACAAATGCATCTTGACTGGAAGCCCATGCTTGACTTGACCTAAAAGACGCCTATCGTGTACGCTCCGAAGGAAACCCAATCGCATATAGCGTTCTGGGCACTTTCACTGCAGGCGTCCTGGAGTCAAGTAATGGGCTTCAAATTAGGGCACATTTCTGAGGACGGCTCTCTAATGAGCGTCATCTCGGTCTTACGTGGCTGGACGAAGGATGCCGGCAACTGCGGAGTCCAGAAAGTCTGAGCAGGGGCTCCCGGACAGGTCGTGAGCCTGGGAAAATCCATACCAGGTTAAGGTTGACGACTGGGCGTGACAATATAAAAGATGTTGGATTGCGGAACATTTTTACGGGATACACAGAAGAGAAACATGCGCAGGCAACGTTGTGTGCATGTTGTTGTGTGCAAAAACACACAACGTTGTTTTTTTTTTCTGTTTCGCGTGTGTGCTGTCAAAATGTCGCGCAACCCAAACTGTCTAGAGTAAAAGGTGCCACAGATCGTTATCTCGTGCCAGGGTCGTACACAGTTATCGCAGACGGCGTCGCCCTGTTCCACTCTTTCCGCGTCTAAATTCTGCCAACCGGACAAACGTGACGTGTGAGTTTACAGTTTACGTGAAATTCTTGCGATGGATTGCAAAGGGCTCTGTGAGATTCTTACTCCCACTTAGTGGTAAACTTAAGAGCCGCGTAAATTTCTTAAATTATTATATTAGCCCATATAATCCTTCATCTTTCAACAATGCTTAACACTCGTGATATGGCTTTTCTATGTAATTGCCGACTTAATGTCTCCATATTGATATGCTTTGTTATCGTATATTTTTGTTATTTTCAACAATCTTGTCCCAGGGCATCATAGGCGACGCCGTCAGGGCCTGGAGTGGATGATCGTTTCCAAATAGCCAGGGCAGCTTCGAGTATACTTCCACGGTAAAGGAGACGTCCATTTCTGGTACCCGAGCCGCAAGGAGGTCACTCGCATCAATATTTGTTTTGGAAGGCTCGCCAGTGACTCTCGCGCAGAATTCCTCCGTCACACCAAGCTCAGTTCGGCCATGATGAAGTGCCAACGCTGCGAATGGGTGTCGTAGTTGCGGGGAGGAACGAAGCCCGCGGGCTGTCCTCCCGATATGTGAAGGCGGCCTCCGAGAGTCCGGTGACTCACAGAATCTCTTCCGTCGCTCACTCTCTAGTTTGTCTATGCGACGCTGAATTTTCTTCTGAAACTGTCGTGCGTCTCTGAGATCATAAATTGATTCAGTGCGTCTGTACAGAACTAGTAAATTAGTAAAATACATGGTAATCTATTGAACGCATGCTTTTTTATCAGCTTTTTAAAGCTAAATTTACTTTTAAGATTCTGGCGAATTCGAGGCGCTTTTTCGAAGCTGTAGTCGAACGACCGGTCACACGGCGGGTGTTTCACGCCGCTGTCGATGCACGTGGTAGGCCTAATCATCTTTTTCAATGGTTATTGATATCTGACCGCTGTGGTTCTACAGAAAGTAATCCGGATATGGGCTCAGGGCTTCATAGTTACTACAGAAATTGACAAAAATTTGCAGCTTAGCTGCATCTAGAGTCGGGGGAGCGATACCACCCTTCAATCCTCGAACCTAACTATAGGAGGCCAAGAATCGGTAACTTTCAACCACTAAGCACTTGTCATGGCTTTGTACAAACTCCCAGCCGACCTCCGACGTGGAGCAAGTAAGGCGCTCGCGGGAACAAAAAAAAAAGGAAGGAATTGCTGGCTAAAAGACTCCCATCGAGAGGTGCTATCTTCTCACATGATGTGTAGCCAATGTGGCTTTTATTTGCAATTTTTGATAATCACGTTTCTAAACAAGAAATTAGGGACTCTGACACATGTTGCGTCTTGGGCGGCAACCGAGCAACGCCATGTGCCCGCCACAGAAAAACGTCTACGTAACTGCTCTTAAGAAGTACGCTGTACAAAAAAGGTTAAACTTGGCATCGTGCTGATAAAAAGCCCTTTGACACTGGCATTGAGAAGTGCATCTTGACTGGAAGCCCATGCTTGACCTGATATAAACGACGTCTGTCGTGAACGGCCCCAAGGAAACGCAATCGCAATTACCCTTTTGGGAATTTGCACTGCAGGCGTCGTCGAGATCAAGTCAAGCAATGGGCTTCAACTTAAGGCACGTACGTTTCTGAATACGGCTCTCTAATGAGCGTCATCTCGAATCCCACGTGGCTGGATTAAGGATGCCGGTAACTGCGGATTCGAGACAGTGTAAGCAGAGGCTCCCGGACACGTCGTGAGCCTGGGAAAGTCCATACCGGGTTGAGGTTGACGACTTTCAGTGATAATATAAAAAAAATGTTGGATTGCGCAACATTCTTGCTGGGCACACAGAAGATAAACATGCACACAATCTCGTGTGCATGTTATATGCATGTTGTTGTGTGCGAAAACACACAACGTTGTGTGTTTTTTTTTTCTTTTCCGTGTGTGTCCTGTCAAAGTGTCGCGCAACCCAATTGTCCAGAGTAAAAGGTGCCACACAAGGCTTTCTTGTGCCAGGGTCGTACACAGTTATTGCAGATGGCGTCGCCCTCATCCACTCTTACCGCGTCTCAATTCTGCGTATATACCGGAGAAACGTGACGTGTGACTTTAAGTTTACGTGTAATTACTGCTATGATTGCAAAGGGTTCTGCGAGATTATCACTCCCAGTTAGTGGTAAATTTAAGAGCCGCGTATCCTTCTTGAATTCTTATACTACCGCATATAATCCTTAATCCTTCAACAATTCTTATCACTCTTGATATGACTTTTCTTTGTAATTGCCGATTTAGCCTTGTTAAATTGATATGCTTTTTAGACCTTTTTGTAATTTTAAACAAATCTTGTAAAAAATGCTAATGGTCTAATTCAAAAAAAACTCACAACCCTCGCTAAATTTGTTCTGTTTCCGTTAAATGCAACAGTCATCATCGCATTCGGTGCAGTGTAAGTCGGGCAGAGCGATGAGCGAGCTCCCGCACACCTTATGTAAGAGCTGTTGAGGTAACGCTTCCGCTTAGGCAATGTAATTCTGGGTTCTCTCCGCTACAGTAGATACAGCAGCTTGGCACACCACGACGGTTTCAAGGATTCCCCACAATTCCTCTGCTATTTACGCCGCACACGATTTCGCCGCACCGAGCCTGAAGTAATATTCGACCATCCCGAACGAATCACACCGACATTGCCCCGAACACTACTTTAACGCTGGTGGAAACCGGCGGGGGCCTCATCCGGGCCACTGTGTTCCGGAAAAGCGTTGTCACGGCACCGCGTTGGTCGACTGCCGCCAGTCAGCCCCGAGCCATTCATTATTTTTCAGCTCAATATGTAGGCGCATATCCATGTGAAGCAATAACCAATAATCGCCGGTCAAAGGATGTCGCGGTAGCGAACGCTTCAACAGGGCAAGAAGGAGTAGTCATCCACAAACTAGATACAACAACACGAAATATTTCGACCTATGTGTAAAAAATGTGTAGGTGTAAGTAGCAAGCACAGCTGCTACACACATATACTCGTCTTGGCTGCACGTTTATTGTCTCCCCGATTACCTCGTCGCCACCGCGGGAGAAGACTGATGGTCTTCAAGGGATCACGACCTCCCACCGGCAATTATTGCTTCAATTTTTTCAGCTTACCAGGTGTCACAGTCTGGAACAAGGTTCGGCAGAATCTTCTTTTTTCTCCTCCCTTCCAGCTGAGTCAGAACGCGTATCTTTGAAGATTTCCTACCGCAATAACTGCGGAGGTTGAACCACAACACCGATGGAGTTGTCGCTACTCTCAGGCACTACAGCGCTACATTTGCATGTTAAGAGAAACCTGCAGTCACTGCCCCGACTACAACAGACGGATTATGAACAACATGTTTTATAAATCGCTGTAGCAGCATCACTATGAAGCGTACCTGTACGCAAAACCCATTACTTCTTTTGTTGGACAACCGATGAACCAGTTATCCGCATGAGAGATTAGCTAAGAAACAAGTTAAGAGTTATGAGACCAGCTAGATTCTAGCACGGTGGTTGGATAAAAATGTAAAGGATAAGAAGTTGCTGCCTGCTGCGTCAGGGGGAATAAATGGGAGCGAGTGTGACCGCCTAGGTTGCATTCACGTCGCCACCTGACTAGAATGAGAGGCGTCTACTTCGACGGGTGTTGTCGTTCTTGGACTCTTAAAAAATGGTGGTGGCTGGAAGGTGTAGGGGGTAATCATCAATTCACAAAATCATCATCATCATCATCATCATCATCATCGGCGGCGGCGGCGGCGGCGGCAGCAGCAGCAGCAGCAACAGCAGCAGCAGCAGGAGGAGGCGCCGCCATCGCTTCTTTTTGTCCTCTGCAGGACGAAGGTCTCACCCGGCGATCTCCAATTACCCCTGTCCTGCGCCACAAACTAAAAATTCAATTAGTTCAGTTAGTTTTTTGCGCTAGACGGCGGGTTTGGGTGGTTAGGTATGTGTTGTTGGGTTTCCATCGTTCGGAATGATGTTTGCCGCAGTGACGGTCGACGCTGGTCGCGGGACGTCGAAGCAGGTTCCATGCGACACGGGGCCCTTTACGTTACCGCGTTAATACAAACGCGTTACTGTCGCAAATAACACTACCTTATAAGTAAGTGAAGGTAATAAAACGATAGTACTTTTCGTTACCTTCTGAAGCTAGTAAATAGCCACTAACCTAGCATTAACGAAGTACTACCTCGATAGTGCAATTACTAATAGAACTGAGATGTATTTATCAGCAATACAACGTAGCCCAGTCATTCGAGTTATAAGTACCGCATTCACTGCGCTGTTAAACCCTATGGAGGTAAAATATTGCGTAAAAAAAGCCGGAACCATGTCATTTGGCCACATGTCAAGTAGCAATTGTTGGTATAGCTAACGCTTACTAGTGACATTATACAGCTGAATGATTTCGGTTAACAATGCACAATAACAGCATAATAGACCATGGTCAGACGACGTAGTAGTAGCCTAGCAGTTACTTAGGAAAAACTAATACGAAGGGAGAGAGCGAGAGAAAGAACATTACTTGCGACATAACGAGGTTGTCAAATTGTCGGTGGTCTGAAGGGTGGTGGCCAATAGCTAACCAATACCGTTTCGGCCGTGTCAGTTACATCTGCCTGAATGTGGTAGTCAGTCGTCGACAGGAGTGACCGCCGAATCTAAGACTTTCCGGATAGTAATGGCAGCACTTCCTAGCGTTAGTAGGCGCTGGTAAGTACAGAACTAGTAAATTAGTAAAATGCATGGCAATCCAGTGAACGCAAGTATTTACCCTCTTTTTACTAAATTTATTTTTAAGATTCTGAGGCATTCGAGGAATTTTTTTCGAACCCTTGGTGGAACGAGCCGTGACACCATGGGGGGGAGGTATTACGCCGTTGGCGATCTGGACGTGATAGGCCAGATCATTTTTATTAATAACTTTTTATATCTGGCGGCAGTGGCTCTACTGAGAGTAATCGGGATTTAGACTCGGGGCCTCACAGTCACTACAAGAATTTCCAAAAATCTGCACTCCTACTGCACCCAGAGTCTGGCGAGCGATACCACCCTTCAATCCTTCAGTGAGTTTAGAAAAGTTTGTTTCAAAAAGAGACCATACGAACACTGAGTCACAATAACGGCACAATCCCACCAGGACGATAACATATAGAAATAACGAAGCATTGTATACACAACACGTTTTCAAATATCCCTGAAAATCGTAATTGGCAGTGAATTAGTAACTTTGTACACGAAGGCGATGTCACGGCTTTTTTCAAACTCCCAGCTGACCTCCGAAACTGAGCCGGTTGGACGACCTAGAAAAGAAGAAACGCAAGGAAGTTCTGGCTAAACGACCCGCGCAAAGAGGTACTTTCAATTCCAGTAATGTATAGCCAATGCGGCTTTTATTTGCAATTTTTGATAATCACGTTTCTAAGCAATAAGTTAGGGACTCTGACGCAAGTTGCGTCGTCGCCGGTAACCGAGCAGCGCCATGCCCCCGCCATACGAAGACTTCTATGTAACTCCTGTTAGCAGCTGCGCTGTTAAAGAAGGGTCAAACTTGGCATTGCGCAGAGAGAAAAGCCCTTTGACGCTCGCAATGAGAAATGCATCTCGGCTGGAAGCCCATGCTTGACTCGATACAAACGACGCCTGTCGTGAACGTGCCGAAGGAATGGCAATCGCAGTTGGTGTTCTGGGCACCTCCACTCCAGGAGTCGTCGATATCAAGTCAAGCAATGGGCTTCAACGTAAGGCACATTTCTGAATGCGGCTCTCTAATAAGCGTCATCCCGAATCCAACGTGGCTGGATTAAGGATGCCGGCAAGTGCGGAGTCGAGAAAGTCTGAGCAGGGGCTCCCGGATACGTCGTGAGCCTGGGAAAGTCCACACCGGGTTAAGGTTGACGACTTTGTGTGACAGTACAAAAGATGTTGGATTGCGCGACATTTTTGCGGGCCACACAGAAGAGAAACATGCACACAACATTGTGTGCATGTTTTGCGCATGTTGTTGTGTGCAAAAAAACGTACAACGTTGTGTGCTTTTTCAGTGCCGTGCGCGTCCTGTCAAATTGTCGCGCAACCCAACGGTCTAGAGTAAGAGGTGCCACGCTTGGATGTCTTGTGCCAGAGTCGTACACAGTTTCCGCAGATGTCTCGTCGCCCTGTTCCACTTCTCCCGCGTCTCAATTCTGCCGCCCGGACAAATGTGACGTGCGAGTTTACAGTTTACGTGAACTTATTGCGCTGATTGCAAAGGGTTCTGCGAGATTCTAACTCCCAGTTAGTGGTAAATTTAAGGGCCGCGTATAATCCTTAAATTCTTATATTAGCCGCATATAATCTCTAATCCTTAAAAAATTCTCAGCACTCATGATATCACTTTTCTTTCTAATTCCCGATGTAACATTTTGAATTTCATACGCTTTGCTTTCATATATATATATTTTTTTTATTTTCAATAATTTTTGAAAAGAAATACGGACAGTCTAAGTAAAAAATACCCGCGACAGTTGGTAAAGTTGTACTGTTTCCTTTAAGTGCAGCAATCACCATCGCATTCGGTGCAATGAAAGCCAAGCAGAACGATGACCGAGTTGCCGCGCATTTTACGTAAGAGCTGCTGAGGTAATGCTTCCTCTTAGGCAACGTGATTCTGGGTTCTTTCCGCTACAGCAAATAGAACAGTTTGACACACCACGACCGTTTCACGGATCGTCCACAATTTCTCTGCTATTTACGCCGCACGCGGTCTCGCCGCACCGAGCCTGAGGTAATATTCGACCATCCGCAACGGAGCACACCGACATTGCACCGAACACTGCTTTAACGCTGGTGGAAACCGGCGGGGGCCTCATCCGGGCCACTGTGTTCCGGAAAAGCGTTGTCACGACACCACGTTGGTCGACTGGCGCCAGTCAGCTCCGAGCCATTCACGATAACAGAGCTCGAGATGTCGGCGCTTATCCATGTGTAGCAGTAATCCATAATCGTCGTTCAAGGAATGTCGCTTTAGCTAACGCTTCGGCAGGGCAAGAACAAGTTGTTGCCCACAAGATAGATACAAAAACACCAAATCTTTCGATCAATGGGTAAAAACATGTGTATATAGGTGTAAGTAGCAAGCACGCCTGCTTGCACTGTCACTACATACAGATACTCATTTTGGCTGCGTACTTATTGTCTCCCCGACCACCTCATCGCCACCTCGTGAGTGGACTGACTGCGTTCAAGGAATCACGAGCTCCCACCGGTAATTATCGCTTCAATTTTCCAGCTTACCAATTATCAGGTTCTGGGACAAGGTTCGGCAAAATCTTTTCTTTTTTTATTTCTTCGCCCATTCCAGCTCAGTCAGAACGCATATCTTTCAAGATCTCCTATCGCAACAACTGCGGAGGTCGAACCACTACACTGATGGGGTTGTCGCGACTCTCAGGCACTACAGCGCTACATTTGCATGTTAAAAGAAAGCTGCAGTCACTGCCAAGACTATGAAAGATTGATTACGAACAATACGTTTTATAAGTCGCTGTAGCAGTATCTCTATGAAATGTGCCTACATGCTTATACTCAGCTTCGTTATGACGTTGTGTCGCGTCGCAAACCGAGCGCACGAAAAAAAAAGAACCCTTCGATTATCATGGCAAAGGAGAAGAAAGCGCCGACTAGTACGGTCGTGCTCACGTTGGCTCCTGCTTTCTTCAATATTTTCGGTGAGAAATTCTTCTCAATCTCGATGATTTCTGCACCAACGGATGCATAAGGACGAGGGGAAGCCACGGATGCCAACTTTTCAACAGTGGGTGGCCTCTTCATTCTGTTTTTCGAGCTGCTGCTCTTCCGTGACGCCGCACTGCCCTGAGTCTGACGGCAAGGCCTTACCGGCGTCCGCCGGGCAGGGTTAGTCCCGCCTCGTCGTGACAGAGGGAATGGTTGTTGTACTGGAAGGAGACGATCTTCCTCCGGAAGAATTTGGTGCGGAGCATAAAAGGTGCCACACATGATTACCCTGTGCCGGGGTCGTACGCACTTGTCGCGGGTGGCGTCGCCCTGTTCCACTACTTCCGCGTCTCTATTCCAAAGTAAAAAAAAAATTGGGGGGCTTTATGAGCCAAAGCTACTCTCTGATTATGAGGCACGCCGTGGTGGGGGACTCCGTAAATGTCGACCACCTGGGGTTCCTTAACGTGCACCTAAATCTAAGTACACGGGTGTTTGCGCGCATTTCGCCCCCATCGAAATGCGGCCGCTGTGGCCGGGAGTCGATGCCGCGACCTCGTGCTTAGCAGCCCAACACCATAGCCACCAAGTAACCACTGCGGGTTCGCGTCTCAATTCTGCCAACCGGACAAATGTGACGTGTGAGTTTACAGTTTACGTGAAATTACTGCGATGATTGCGAAGGGTTCTGCGAGATTCTTACTCCCAGTAAGTGGTAAATATAAGAGCCGCGTATAATTCTTAAACTTTCTCTTCTCCGAAAATTCTGAATGCTCGTGATATCACTTTTCTTTGTAATTTCCCATTTAATGTTCTCGAATTGATATGCTCTGCTTTCATATATTCTTCTTGTTATATTCAGCAATTCTTGTAAAGAAATACTGGTGGCCTAAGTTAATAATGTCGCGACAGTCGGTAAATTCGTTCTGTTTCTTCTAAGCGGAACAATCGTCGTCGCATTCGGTGTAGCGAATGACGCACATAGCGATTACCGAGTTCCCGCGTATTTTTTGTAAGAGCTGCTGAGGTAATGCTTCCTCTTCGACAATGTGATTCTGGGTTCCCTCCACTTTAGCAGATAGATCAGTTTGACGCACTACGACCGTTTCAAAGATTGCACGCAATTACTCTGCCATTTACGCCCTCACACGGTTTCCCCGCACCGAGCGTGCAGCAGTATTCGGCTATCCCGAACGGAGTACACCGACATTGCACCGAACACTGCTCCAACGCTGGTGAAAACCGGCAGGAACCTCATCCGGGTAACTGTATTTCTCGAAAGCACGTTACCGAGTTGGTCGACTGCCGCCAGTCAGCTCCGAGCCATTGTCGATTTCAGAGCTTGGATGCAAGCGCATATCCCCGTGTGGCAATAATCAATAATCGTCGGTGAAGGGGCGTTGCTGTAGCTAGCGCGTCGACAGGGCAACAAGAAGTTCTTGTCCACGAACAAGATACAAAAAATACGAAATCATACGATAAATGGGGAAGAAATTTGTAGGTATAAGTAGCAAGCACGTCTGCTGGCACTGTCACTACGCACATACACTCATCTTGGTTGCACATTTGTTGTATGCTCGACCACCTCATTGCCACCGCGTGAGAGAACTAACTCTATACAAGGAATCTCGAGCGACCACCCGTAATCTTCCACGCCCTCTTTCCGCCTTGTCGCTTGAATCAAAGATGATCTACGGGTACCGAAACCTGTCGTTAGCACTCTTCGGTCGAAGGATTACAGATTGCAAGCCTTCCCGGGGCGTTGTTTTAGCGTGTTTTGGGTTCCCGGAAGAAGTCGTCTCGGTCGTTCGAGACGGGAAGTCTAATACGCCATCCGCTTGCCTGTTTTCTGCGGTACTGGTTAGTTCGTCACAAGAGGCACGACGGTTTCTGTCTTCGCTTTCGCCTTACAGTCTCTCGCGCGGAACAGTTTCCGGTCTGGCACGACAGGCATAACCGACGTCGAAGAGACTCGTCATCAGCAACACATCTTTGCTGCCAATCCTTTTCAATTACTCTTTCGATAACTCGAATCAAAGTCTCACTAGGGCTTGTTTCTCTCGCTATTCCGGCATTCACACTCGGCAAAACAGCGCACCCGGCGCGGCACAGTGCTTGGCATTGAAGCTTTGCTGCCGAACACGAGACCGTGTGTTCGATTCCCAACCATGGGAACCGTATTTCGATGAAGGTGAAATTTAAAAAAAATGAAACTTTCGAGTACTTACATTTAGGCGCACCTTAGAGAACCCCAGTGGTCAAAATTACTGCAGAGCCCGTCACTACCTACGGCGTCTCTCGTAGCCCCAGTGTCGCCTTGGGCCGTCGAACCCCACGAATCAATCACTGTCAGCAAAACGAGGCGAGCTGTCACCCAGTATCAAGGACAAAAAAATGCCAAGGAATTGGCCAAGTGGAACACTTCATTTGGTCCGGCCTGTGCATCTGTGTCGAAAGGAAGACGTTGCGCTGCGAATTGCAAGCAAGCGGCTTTCCAGGCGCGTGTGTGCTACAGATTGCGTTCCCCGAAGGGCCACCGGATAGTGTGTAAAGAGGCCTTGTGCTGCCGTTTGCTAGCAACCTGGGGACACGTGGTAACACGTTTATGAACAATCAAAAGAGAAGCACGGGCGGATCAAGCAGACAGACAGACGGACGCAAAGTGACAGGCCTAACAAAGTGATCAGGTGGAGGAGGAGGAGGAGGAGGAGCAAGCTGAAAGAAACAGAGAAGGTGGGGATGTTGACCAGAAATGCGTCTGGCAGGCCGCCCTACGCTGAGGGAAGGGAAGGGGGAACAGAAAAGATTAGAGAGAGAGGGGGGAGGAAAGGCGCGATATATACGCGCATGCGCGCGGTGGGCGCCACCAAGTCAGAGACGTTCACACGCAGTCCAGTCGCCTTCAAGAAATACAAAAGTGCCTTCGCTGCATCGCTCCGCGGCCCGAGTAGCGTTTCGACGGACAACGACCGATCGTCGAGTCGTTGCGATGCGACAGGCAGTGTTTGTCGCTCTGACTGAAATCGAGGACAGGGGGCGCAATAAATGCTCGATGTTCTTTCTATCTTCGCTACCGCAGACGTCGTCTGCAGCGCTGTCGGTCGTTTCTGTCGACGCCGCGTAAGCATTCCGTGAAGGCTACTTTCAAACCCAGCCGAAGCAGAAAAGCTATGCTTCGCGGCGACGAAACCAACTGAGAGTCTCGGAGCTGGAGCAGAGGGCTCGGTTCGCGTAGCCTGGCGTTCCTTACATTTGGGGCACACTGCAGGAAAGAGGAATGAGAACGCTGCGTTCCTCTTGGTGGGATACTCGGACTGCCTTGTTCTGCGTGGTAATTTCCACTGATACCTCGACTTAATCCTCCGAACCCTTACTCCGCTAACGAGCTTTGGGAGAGAGCCTTGGCCAGCTCCGACCTCGATGATCAGCAACGGCTGATTGCGAGGGCCCAGGACGCGGCCCGAGCTCAAGGCATTCTGGAGTCAATTAACCACTGGAAAATACAATTTCGTGGAGAGGTTCGAAGCATGTACCTCGTGTCACTCTATTTAACTTCTGTGCAGCCTAGTGTGCTACACGAGTTACAAAAGTAACTGAAAAACCTAAGCAGCTGCCAACCGAGACTCTACCAGGCGAACCCCAGCGGTAGCCGACACAGCCTAACCAAGCATCCGATCATCAGCATTCTCAGGAGTTTGCGTTCAAGCGTTGTTTCTGCAGGGGTAAGGAGACTGCGCTAGACGTGCTTTTTTTTTCTTTCTCAACTGGTAGAAGGTCTCAACGCACAGCGATGATCAAGTGCCGGACTTTGTTCTGAACGATGGGAATTTGAGTGGTTCCGAGATTCGCGCACGCTGAGTATGGCTAACAGCTTGAGTTCGCTTGTGTAAACGACGTACTTGTCTGTTCCGGTCGCGTATAGAGTGGTTCAAGTTCCTTCGGGAAGCAATCATTGGAGTCGTTCCAAAGGCGGAGGTTATTAGAGACACTCTTTGGAAAAGCCATTGCAAAAGGGGGATGAATCACTCCGTGCAATAGTAAGTCATAAACGTGTAGCTGACGGTTGCGACAGTAAGTTTAGGAGAACGGTACCGCAAGCGTCGTTTTCAAATGGGGCTTGTCTAGCTGAGTACTGCCGGGTCACTCTCACAAACGCTCTGACCAAATTTGTTGAATCGAAGTTAAGCTACACTGCAAATATGGTTTAAAATGTCGAAGCAAGTTGGTGTCGGCATTACGCTAGTTTTCCAACGTAATTTTTTTCCGTGAACAAATGCGGTCCAAGTTGGTTCGTGCAGAAGGATATCGGGGTTTCCGAAAAAAAAAATGTTCTCCCAAGAATCCGTAGGGTGTGACTCACTGTAATCAATATGATGCCACGTTCATTAAAGTGGGCGCAGAGGTTATCGGATACTTTTTTTGTCTGACTTGTATTTGAGTGTGAGAGGTTAAGAGGATTACGACGCCGAGCTGGAAGAGGCCTCTATTTCGCAAATCCAACGCACATGTAAGCGGCCGATTCAGTCGAGTATTATGCCCATATGAATAACCAATTTCCTCCAGCTTGTTAACTGGATGCTTTACGGAGGAAATAACTCCAGTTTAACTGCTGAAGCAGTGTGAAACGCTGCTTTCATAGTTTCAGAAATGGTTTCATTAGACAACCGTTAAACCAGTTTCGATTGAAATTTGTTCCATTTAAAAGAAAAAGAACATTACAGAGTTACATTACATTATTAACAAAAACAAAAATGAAGCCCCCTCGGTTTACTTTCTTTGTCGTTCATAAAAGGTGGAGGAAGTTTCATGCAAGGGAAAACCTACCCGTTCATAACAAGAACTCAACCCGAGCTTTAGAACCGATGTCACCGTTGGCTCCTTTTTTTTTTCTCTCTCTCTCTCTCTCTCTTTCTCTGATCGTGCTTTCATTATTTTTCGTCGTTGCGAGCACAATTTTTATGACAGAAAAGAGAGTAGTGAGCTTCAGGTGCGTGGACTAACATTTCCTGACATACAGTTATTAGAAAAAAAAAGTGTGCAGATTTAACGAACATGCTAGAACATAAGTGAAGCGAAGCTTTTAGCGAAACGATAAGTCCAGTGTTTCATTTCTTTTTCTTTTTACGACTAACGACGACTAACGGCACAATTTTGTTTTACTTCCATCTTATGCAAACGTGCGCTCTCATTGGAATGTTTGTGTTTATCCGACACAAAGGTCACGATATCATTGGCATGCAATTTTGTGTGTGTGTGTGTGTGTGTGTGTTTGTGCCCTACATCGCAATTCACGAGCTACGCCGCAAAGTCCGAGTCAGGCGGACGCACGGTGTGTGACGTGTACGCAGCTATGTCACGTGATATCGTCACGTGATATCGCGTCACGTCTGTTGAGGGAAGGAATCGTGACGACACGTGAGGCGTGCGCAGAACAGTATACGACACATATCAGACAGCACTTAAGGATTCTGTGCCTCTGGTGTCCCAGTGGGAGATGCACCTGTTCGGAAGGATTGGCCACCAACGAGCACACACGCACGACGAGTAGCACATGCTGAGCAGCTAAATCAAAGAAAAATAAAGTAAATCGA
This sequence comes from Dermacentor andersoni, assembly GCF_023375885.2. Taxonomy (NCBI): domain Eukaryota; kingdom Metazoa; phylum Arthropoda; class Arachnida; order Ixodida; family Ixodidae; genus Dermacentor; species Dermacentor andersoni. The sequence continues at coordinate 123,908,663 of NC_092821.1, read as the reverse complement.
AGAACCGCCTAAATAAAATTCACCATTTCATTAACAGATCGGTGTTGCTTAAAGACGCCTGCTAGCCTATACTATAGGTACAAGTTTTATGTGGGAAGTTGTTTTGTTGTTGTTGTTGCCGTCGTCGTTGTTGTTGTTGTGGTGCTGGTGGTGGCGGCGGTTGTTACGCAGAAGAGAGGTGCACACATTTGCTCAGGACACGAATTAAGGGTTGCGTCAGCCCGTTCGCCGGTACTTTAACTCATTCGGCTCACATATAACCTTTGTGTACACATCCTCAATATATTCGCCGAGATACAGACCGAGCCAGAAGTAGAGACAGCAGACGTAGCAGCAGCAGCGCCAAACCCTGTAGAATAAGCATGAAATGTTTCGCTTAAAAAAAAAAAGAAATCTTCTTCCAGGAGCAACGCGCGGTCTGATCGTGCAGTCTTATTTTTTTTATTATTGCGATAAAGGCTTGCCCTTAAGGCATAATTCTTGGAGCGTATATGTGTATTATATATGTGTGCTGTGAGGCCTGTGTTGTGTATGAATTGAAGCAGTGTTTTGTGGGATCTGTTGTCATGTATCCAGCGGTCATAGCTGGTTGTCACACTGTAGCGGAGGCCGGCTTGCAGTAGGAGACGCGAGCGTTCCGATTGTAAACCCGTACATGTCCATATTAGGTGGTATGCATCTGCTTCCACCACAGGAACGGAGCAGTATGGACACGTAGCACCCAGTGGTAAATGCGACCAGTTCCACCTTGAGACAACAGCCGGTGTAAGGGCCACCCCGGCCCGAAGCCTCCTAAGCACAACTTCCTCTGCCCTAGTAAGGTGAAGGGGGAGGGAGTAGACACACGGAGGGATAAGAGCGCGTGTGTCCTGCCGTGCAGTCACGCCTATAGTAGCGCGAAATAGGGCAAGAGCGACAGGCGGAGGGGGCCTGGCCGCGCACTGAATCGACCTCGAACGAGACCTTGCGCCGACACGGGACAGTATTATCTTTTTCGGGGAACTATACTGGCTCCTGCCTCGTAGGTCATCTCTTAACCAGCGGCACGGTCATGTACGATCGGCGGCTATCCCATGCCACGACGATATACTCTCCCTATTATGAGTGCTGCGGAAATCTTCCGCGATGGAGGGCATGCATTGCGAAACGCAAGGTTAGCAATTGACCTGACCTGCAGGTGTCTACACCGCGTGTCCCAGCCAACGCTAGCCAATCTGTTTAACGAAGAAGAAAAATTATGTATTTCAGAAACAAGGTGGAAAAGACGATTGTAAGACTTTCGGTGCTCGGTCGTCAAAGGTCTGGCGACCAAACACTCGAGGTCTCACAGAAATATCTCGCAGCGTGTATGTTGAGTTGTTTATTTCTCTTAGCAGCTTGGCCAAAGTTGGCTGGAACGCCCTATACGCAACGATGCTCGAAGCTAATGCCAATATTTGTTCCTCTGAAAACCCAGGTTGTTTTACACACCGCCTATAATGCGAATATCTGTTGTAGCGAAGTTTTCGTGCGTTTTCGCATTTTCCAGCGGCGAACAAAAAGGAAATGGAAAAGAAAGAGCTAGGGAAATACATTATCCATAACCGCCCCACCAGTCTCTCTGTGCCTTGACCGACTTCTGCGGTTGCGAGAACACCCACGCAGGCCGGCATTCCAGGACTGTGTGCTCCGAAACGCACGGCCGGTTCTTCGAGATGGGTCAATGCGCGGTATTCAAGTTCTATAACATCGAACGGCCTGTAGAAAGAAAGAAAGACCTTGATTGTCCCCAGGCGTTTTCGCAATCCCTATATTTATATTTCGCGCGCTTTCTTTCTCTCTCCGTCACTCTTTCTTCGAAGCCCTCTCAATTTCCCCAGTGTAGGGTTGCAAACGGAAAAATTCTCTTTCGGGTAAGCCTCCCTACGTTTTGCCATTACATTTCTCTTTCCCTCTGTTTCTGTGTGCCCGCAATGGAATGGAATGGAAAAAGTTTATTTCTCTGTATCTCAGAGAGATTGGCGGTGGGCCGGTGTCTTCATGTTTTGAGTCCTGGCCACTTCACAAGGTCGGCGCCCCTATTCCAGGGCACCGCTGAGTCTTGCTGCATCGCAGGCGTGCTGCACAATTGCCCGTTGGGCTGCGAGCTCGCTGCTGGTGAGCAGACCCTCCCATTGTTCCGCACTTGGGTTATTTACTTTATGGAATGCGAAATTACGCTTGCATTCCCACGTGATGTGGTATAACGCGGGGGGGGGGGGGGGGTTGTTCCGCACCACGGACATGTGTCCCTGTACTGGGTAGGGAACATTTTGTGTAATGTGTGCAGGTTGAAGAACGTACCTGCAAATATATCGGTTTCTACAAATTATAAACCGGCAGATAACGCGCTGACACACTTTTTTCAGCCTATAACGACGCCGTAGCGAACGCTTTGAAAAATCGCTCTTTCCTTGTTGCTTTTCGTTCCGCGAATAATTGAGTGTTTTTTTTTTTTTTTTTTGCAAACGGCGGCACTTATCATGAGCATGAGCTACAGCGCGTAGCTGAGTGGACGGAATGGATCACTCGCTGACAACCAGGTTACTGTGCTCCTCGAGTCTCGCGTTGACATATGTTGGTGCTGCTTTGCCGTGAGTAAATCATTCTTATTTTCGTCGTCGTTAATAAACGCACGAGCAGGCGATCATTTACAGTAAATACCGCCGTCCTGCATCGCTTCTGAAGGTAGCATAAGTAAATCCCAGAATGCACCGCGGACTGAAAGCACAGACTGATTCCTTTCTTTCTTCTTCGCAATTTGTGTTCACTTGCATTTTAAGCCGAAGCTTAAAAATGTCTTGTTAGCATGTCTCTTGTTAGCACTGGGCGGACGCTTTGCTTCCTGGTATAGACGAATTGGGTCCCTATGTATGTGCTAGCATTAGTGACGCATCAATGCAGTTGTAGAACTCAGAGCTAGGTTAGTTTCTTTGAAAGCAGGTTGTCCTGGTAGGTGTGAATGGTGCTTGCTGCGCATGCGCTTTTCTGTATATTTATTCTGGGATTGGCACCTGAAATAAGTTAGTTGGCAATGCCACCCGTGTAGTAGCGCGTGTATTTCAGTTGCCTATTGCGAGCGTGCTTTTTTGGGGCAATCAGGTCACTCGGCGGGAACCAGCTAGGCCAAGATGAAGTCATATTTTAGCTACGTGCCACTGGGTGCGTTGTGCCGTACCTGCCAACACTCTCGAACGCTTCGTGAAGTTCGCGAATTTGGACTTCGTCTTACGATTTCGCAAATGTCGCGTTAACGTTGTCTTTTGGTAAATTTTACGAATGTTGCGAACCTTTTCTGAATTTCTGGAGCAACATCATGTTTTGTCTAAACTCGCGAAGGCAAACGAGCTTTATTTATGTATTTTATTTATGTTTATATTGAAATACTGCAACCCGGAAGTGGGCCATAGCTGGAGCTCGCGGGATTACACCGCGCCAGATTGCGAGTGATTCAAACAGAAAAAAAAAAAAAACAGTAGCAAACGAGATCTCCGGTCAGTGAAGTGAAACGAACTTTGTTTTGGCCGGTAAGGTATGAATTATTGATTATTAATTACTGTTGATTAACTATTATCAAATAATTATTATTAATTAACAGAATAATGAATAAATGTGACATTTCACTGCACATACAAAGTTGGTAACTTGAAGATATGCAGCGACGGAAAATTCTACTCTTCTAGAAATCGCAAAAGAAAAGAAAACACTATGCTTATCAGAGTTAGATATTCTTACGAGAAACTTGGATTGAATGAGCGGCTGTGCCATTTACGAGTTCGTCGGTTCCTAAGAGGTTTCATATATCAAGGGGTTACTAGATTAATCTTACCCAATAATTACGAAGAAATGTAAGACTACTAACTTTAAGTCGAACTTCCAGCGTTTGGATATAATCTGTTTGCATTAAATGAGATGGTGAGTCCTCTGTTTTGTACTTACCAAAGATGAATCTAACGCCCTTTCCATTAATGCGTTGCAGTCTAATGACACCTTTCTTAGTAGGCGGGTCCCACAGAGAATGGAAGCGTATTTCAGCTTGCTTCTTACGCATGCGCTATTACAGCATGCTTCTTGCATGCGTTAAATGCAAGAAGGTTAACACTTGTGGCGACTCTTTCTTAGTTTCATTTCTTAAATAACATAATTTACGAAGGGCAGTCCCACAAATGTCGGATATAGGGATAGACCAGCTTAAGTTATAGGTAATAGTATAGCCGAGGTATCGGTATTTTCTTTCTCCTGAAATAAAGTTACCTTACAGTTGATAGGAACAAATCAAGCAGGGAATCCCATACCCACTGAAATTACTCGCAAAATCCAAGGTAAATCGTCACTACTGAAAAGACAACAAAGATAACCTGGGACAACACCACCCGTCCAACTGAAAGCTTGCGAATCTCTTGTAATACCCACCTTAGAATACGCTGACATAATTTGGAGCCCGTATCAGAAATGCTTAGCTGACAAATTAGAACAAGCACGACGATTACTAGTCCGCTTCGTATCTTTAGACTATTGAAGGTGGACCGGCGTTAGCCAGTTAATTATAAAAGCTAATTCGAAGCAGTTGGACCGTCGTGGAGTTAAATCAAGGCTGAAATTTATCTATGAGCTCTATTATTGCCCCTTGAAGATAAATAACTCTGCTTGTTTACACCATCTTACAAGGAGTTCGCTTGGCATACTAAACATGTCACAGTTAAAAATGGTCAAACAAACCATAACTTTCATTAAATATCATAAGTATTCATGAGTATCTTTATTTCTAACCGCATTGGCCTATCGGAACAAGCTACTCTTGTTCGGTTCGATCTATAACATACACACAATTTGTGTTTGTATGTTATACTTACTGACATCTAATTATTTGTGATGTCAACCTTGTACGTTGCATCTAGTTTATTGTATTCTATGCACACTTCTTCACTCCTGCTTTTGGCCCAGCTACGGCTTGCAGTATGTATACGTAGAAAAAAAAAACAACAACTGGGAGGCTTCCTCTGCGCTATAACCATAAGCGGTTCTTTTATTTATTTATTTATTTATTTTACAGTCGTAAGGCACGTGTCATCAGAATGCCCCACTCTTCAATATCGCGATATAGCACTGCCTGCGATGAGTCGTGGTAGCACGCACGTAATCGTCGTTAATCGTTGCGTTTAACGTAACGCCATTGGTTGTCGAACACATGATCGACTGGCGATTCTCAAAGCTGTCTGAAGTAACAAAAAAAACAAAAAAAGGCGCTCGCTACAACGCCGCAGTTCCATCTGCCGCACTCACTAAAGCGCCAGAGTTGCCCCCTAGTGATTTTAGTAAGATGCTTGAGTTTGACGGCGATTCCGATCTCGGTTTCTCGGAAGAGGCAACGAATTCAGCGTACTATCTTCGCAACGACTAATGCATGTGTGCAGAGGCTTGTTGCGTTCGTGTATTTAGGGAAAAAGAAAGAACAAGAACACATGATTGCGCAGGAATTGAGAGAGCCTCCCTCCTGTTATAGCCTTTTGGTTAGCTCAGACGGTATGGAGCGACGCCCCCCCCCCCCCCACCCCGCACTCCCGAAAAAGAACGTTGATTCCGGTTTCGACAACCCCCTTCCTGGCAGATACGAATTTTCCCTTCAGCTTCGAAGCTTTCTTTGAGAGAGAACCGCGTGGCTCTCCTTTGTAGCTTCGAGCTACAGCCGGGTGCTACGGTCGGACGGATGAAGCCTCGTATAACTACGCGAGAGCGCTTGAAGACCGCCGGCCGAAAGATTAGACAAATCAATGCGCACTATATACCCCACGGTTCCCGTAGGTCGAAGCGCCATAGTTTCCTCAAGTTGATTACCTCTCTTTTTTGTTTTTTATTCGCGCATTCATATACAAAACTAGGAAGTGGAACTCGGCTAAACCTGCGTGTAATCGCAGCACACGTCTTTTCGAGCGAAAGCTACCGGGGCAGCGAAAATCACTCAGCATGCAGACCTGTAGGAGCGCTATCCGATGCGAAACTGCCAACGTCGTTATAGTCTATCTAGCCTTGGTTTCGAACCATATCTTTCTCTTGGTTCATTTCTCGTCTCCTCTCAGCTTACATACTGTAGGCAATGAACACGCGCACATTCTTCTTTTTTTTTTTTTTTTTTTCGTCCCGCCCAAATTGATAAAGGCACATTTTAATTCGGTTTCCTCTTCTCGCGTATAACGAAGCCGGTTTTCCTCATTCTTCATGCAGCCATCGAGCCGGCTGTATTTCAGAAGCCTAATGGCTGTTTCTCCTGTTCCATTTATTATTTTTTTTTCTCGCCACGCGTTGCTCAATGCACAAAGGCGTCGGCCCGTCGCCTTCCTGAAGACTAGCTCGACAGATTGCAGCTTTGCCGCCTGCTTTCGTTCTTTTTTTTTTCATTATGTCTTAATTTTTGACTTCGCGCAGATAGCTTAAGTAATCTTATTTTACGGGCAGTGCTGCTCTGCCTTTCAAGGTGGATTTCTGGGGACGGCACGTGGTGCCGGCCGGTTAAAACATTTGCTTATTTCATTTTTTTTTTATTCTTTGTTAAACGCGTGCGCATCGGAGGCTGGTATCGTGGGTGACGCCCGCGACTGGCCCGCTCTTACGCAAGCAGTATACTCATTCACTTAATGACATTTACTCACTTCTTTATATGTTTGATTGTTCTTCGACTGTTTCGCATTGATCGAAAATTTCAAAAGATTTCATTGAGCATTCAGCACAATCCGACCTGTCCCATTCGGACCAACTTAAGGCGGCAGGAGTTACTACTTTGACAAATCGCAATGTTGACGTGGAGCTAGCGTGAATCTAAAATTCAAATCGTGTTCATTCCATCGGGAAATGATAGGGGAAATAGCACAGCGAAATCCCGGAATGTTGTCATGGCGCGTCTCAGTTTAGCACGTGGCATAAATTTATGGGCCTAGTAGGACAGCTGATGTCACAGAGACCATATCTGCATATTTTCCATGAAGTTTCTAAAGGGAGCGTTGTCAGGCACTTCACGTATGTCGTATCGAAAAACCATTCTTTTTTTCTCTCGGGCCTTCCTTTCGCCGTGGCTAAAGTGGCAACTGCGTCCTGCTCCCGAGCACGAGGTCGCGGGTTCGAATCACCTGGCCTCATTCGCGTAGGAAAGGCACGTCCAACGCGATCACCTATACTGATGGCATATTCGGTCTGGTCGTTTCAGAGCACTTTGCGCGCTGTTAGATGTCGCGATAGGCGTGATTTACCTCTTCGTGCCTAGGGGCACGCTAAAGTACGTTAATCACTTTTGCAGTCTGTTCTGGTTACCGGATACCAGTGTGTTACGAAAGTGCAGTCTTCGCATTCTACCGGTGCTAGCATATGGGCCAGAAACTTGGGGGTTAACAAAGAAGCTCGAGAAGTTATGAACTGCGCTAGGAGCGATGGAACGAAAAAAAAAAAATTTAGACGTAACGTTAAGAGACGGGAAGAGGATGGCGTGGATAAAAGAGCAGACAGGGATAGCCGATGTTCAAGCTGACATTAAGAGAGAGAAAAAAAAATGGAGCTGGCAGTCCGTGTAATGCGTGGGTCAGATAACCAGCGGACTATTAGAGTTACATAATGGGTGCCAAGGGAAGGGAAGCGCAGTCGAGAGAAAGAGAGACAGAGAAACCTTTATTGTGTGAAAGGACCTTCGGGCAATGTTCGCAGTCTGCGGTCTGCAGCCATAAGACGCAATCAGCTGGCGCAACACCGAGTTAATTGGAGATCGCTGGTAGAGGCCTTCGTCCTGCAGTGGACCTGCTGGCTGATGACGATAACGTCGATGATGACTATTCTACCTCCAAACTTGTTTTGTGAACGAACGAAGGCGATGTACATCGTCATGTTCCCGGAGTGAGCTCCAATATTGTTGCTGTTGCTGTATATATCGATGTGCCGTCAGAACTATTCTTTCGCGTTGGCTTCGATCTGCTCGGCCCTTTTTCGACGTTGCAATCTTGCAATAAGCGGGTCGTTCTCGCCACTGATTACGCGGCCCGGTACGCGATCACGCGAGCTTCGAGCACAAGCTGCGCAACTAAGGTTGCAGATTTTCCCTCACATGACGTCATCCTCCACCACGGTGCACCCGGGCACTGATCGTGGCCGCCACCTTCTCGTCCCGAGTAGTTGAAGACCTACTTCGCTCCTGTTCTGCCCAGCAATAGCTTTCCACCGCCTACCAGCCGCAGACAAACGGAATGACGGAGCGGTTCAATCGTACGTTGACACAAATGCTGTCTATGTACGTGTCCGACGACCACAGTGATTGGGACATCAACGTTACCCTTCGTGACCTTCCCCTATAACTCGTCCCGTCACGAGACCGCTGGCTTTTCACCCGTTTTACCTTCTGCTCGGCCGCGACCCTTCTTTGCCCTCTGGCACATGGCTTCCATCCTCTACGAACACTTTCACTGAATTTGCTCAAGTCCTCTTCGCCCGGGCTCGCACGGCATGCCAGATTGCCCGCTCCCGCCTCGCTGAGTCTCAGGCCGCGCAGAAGATCCCGCACGACAGTAGACATCGCGGCGTTCCATTTTCTCCTGGCTCCGTTGTCCTCCTGCGGAGACCATGTCGCCGCGTCGGCTTGTCTGAAAACCTGCTACCGCGCTACACAGGGCCCTACACGACATTGCGTCAGCTTGGCGATGTCAACTACGAGATCACTCCGCTGGACTCGCGTGTCCCCACGGGCGTTGTGCGTGTGCCCCGGCTGAAGCCTTACTTTGCCGCGAGTTCACATCCCTTGTAGTTAGTGCCGAGACGGCGCCTTTACAGGCGGGGGTTATGTTACGGCGCCACTTCGCCAGTCAGAAGACGATTTGACGTGTGGAATCGGTCTCGACGGCCATCCTGTTTAAGCATCGTTCTCTCTCTTGAAGATATTGTAAATATATCTTCATATGTGACTTCTGCAACGTAATACATACATACATACATACATACATACATACATACATACATACATACATACATACATACATACATACATACATACATACATACATACATACATACATACATACATATCACCTACTCAGGAACAGATCACAGCAGCTACTACACAAGGAAAGCTTCCCATGAAAATAAAACAAAAATAGTAATAAGGAAAGGGAAGAAACACGATGGCTGCATGCAGGACCGCGACCGACGTTACTAGAACCTTGGTTCAACTAACCTTGCTCGCGGCTATACTAATGGTCACGCTCTCAGCCCATTTGTCAAGGAGTTTCCCCTCCGAAAACTTTGCTCTTTGCCTGCACACTGGCGACGTGCATAGCGCGCGCCGTGTCCTGCCTTCAACGGTCTTGTCGTGTTGGGCGGCGAAACGTGAGCTAGTGGCGTTCAGTGCAGAAGGGGTTAAAAGTGACCGCGTGCAAACGGAACTACTTTAGCGCAAAGCTTCCGCCGTGCAGTTCGGGGCCTAAAACTTCCGCTATAGGTGCCAACCTCGCTGGCAGTCGCCAATCCACTTATCCGCACCTCGCCCTCGCCTGGGGCATCTGCGAGTACAGCCGGCGCAGTAAATCCAACAGACCGACCGTCATGGCAATCCAAAGCGTTCGTAAGGGATTCTCCGAGTACCTTTGACGTACGCGAACTGCATCTTCGACGAGACTCGAGGAGATTAGTCTTCGTTTGGGCGCCTAACGTCCGGGAGCTGCCCTGACGCCTTCTGCAAGATTCCACGCGTGTCGTCTGCTACAGGCGCTCTGGGGCACGGTGGCAGAGCCGCAGTCCTTGAATACTAAAAAGGTGCCATCTGAATAAATGTGCAGAAGGCTGCTGCGCGTCGCTGTTTCCAGTGTTGTTGTGCTTCGCTCAAACAGCATATTCTCAAAGTGTCCTCAAGACTCCGTTTTCCGTGACATCGAAGTGGACTTGTCAGGCACTGCTGCGTGAAAAACAAGAGCGTTCGAGTACAGAAATATGCAACTTTCGAGGCATACTTTTATTCTCCGTGTGAAGTAACCTTTAGCGCTACGCCTCACGCGCGAGCGACGCGCTTAGTGTCAATGCCTTATACGAAACTGTGCGACGTCGAAATAGCGCTGATCTAGTGGTGCGTGCCAATTCTTTTATCCAGTTGATTGCCGCGGGCTGTGGCGACGAGCGAAGCAGCGTGTTGTAATTCGTTTCAGCGAAAGTGATCGATCGATAATCTTTACTACCCCGCGTAATCTTCTGCTTCCTCAGGAGGCTTATTTAGCTTTACCGTGCGTTCTTTCTTTAACCCTCTAATGCCTAAATACAATGTTCCCCATCAAACAAAGTTATACGAGTTTGTCCGCCTTAATTGCTGGCTATGGAGAATGCATTTGTCGTAAAAAAAAGACAATTAAACGTCATTTTATGTGAAACCTAATTATGAGTATTTGAAGTAAATACTTCTTTAAATATTAATTAGATTTTTACACTATCCATAAATGGAAACTCGCTGAAGTGTATCAAAAGTTCTGCGCGAGTAAGCACATATGCCATACGTTTACCATGCTCTAAACTTTGAGGTATCAGACTCAGTATAGCGTAAGCGATACGTTGAAGATCGCGCGTTTAATATCTCTCGAAGCGATGCTCCATTTCTGCCTGCGCCCGTCTTGCGCTTATGTCACTTGTTTGAAACACCTTCCCGAGCCCGGCCAAGCTCTTCGTAACGCAGTGTTCAAGCAGGCCAGCCCTGCAAAGTTCGGTAAAGCGAGAAATAATACCGCAGGCTGAAGTGGCGCAACTAATCGTAGATTGCTAGATTTCGACGGCCGTTGAACCTCAACGCACCACCTCCTGCGCTTGTATACATCGTCACCGTCGAATCCACTTTGGCGTCTCATATTACACGCGCACGAACGCCGCCTTTCATATGGGGGATTTACCGTGTCCCGTCCTCTCCAGGCGTGCGCCTTCTCAACAACGCGCGCGTTTTTTTAAAATCTTTTTCGTACTCGCCCCACTACCCGCGGGAGAAGAAACGCGATTCCTTCACAAAGGGCACCTGTCAATTTTCTCCATTGTTCCTCTTCCTTTCTCTCCCACTTTCTTCTTTTTTCACTTCGCTCTCTCTTTTCGACCACGTTCCTCTTAATTTCTTTCCCTTTTGCTTCATCCTCTCTGTTCCTCGTTTCTTCCCACTTGATCCACTTCTCCTCCTCGATTTATTCTCGCACAACTCCCTTTTCTATCATTATGCACACGTAAACATTTTTACCCGCATCCTTATGTTTCGCTCCCGATTTCCCGTTTCATTGCAAGTTGCCCCAGCTTTTCCTTCTTCGCATCACCTCGTTTTCTTTCCAATGTGTGGTTCGACTTCTGTTCCGCTTTCTCCCATTTTCATCCTGATTTCATTCTAATGTTCTCGCATCCCAATTTCCTTATCATACATTCCCATTTCCCAGTTTTGTTAGTTATCCTAATTTATTCCCTTCTTCACTCGGCCACTTTTTCCAATATGGTCCGCCTTTTGCTCCTCTTTTATCTGCTCCTCCTTTATCCTCTCTTCGGTCCGTTTTTCTTCTCACTTTATCGCCACTCCTTTATCCTTTGATCGTCCCTTCCTTCTATTTCTTTTTCCCTTTTAACTTGGGTTCTCATCCCATTTTTCTCGTATTTTTATTCCCCATTCGGGCTCCCCTCCATCTCCCACGCCCTGCGTTGTATATGAGTATAAGGTCAAAACACGCTGTCTTAAATTCCCCAGCTTGTCATTCCTGTTAATAAATTCTAAATTCCAGTTCCCTTCAGTTCTATTACTAAAAACGCATCTGAGCTCAGTCGGCAACTAGGCGACCATATCGCATCATTCCCATCTAAACCGTTTGGAAACAGCTTTCTCTGTGGTTTAATTCTCAAAAGCGAGTAAAAGCGGAGGTAGCGGAGGCCTACCACGACTGGTAGACGGACGTCTAGCAACATAATGTGGTGACGGGCGCCTGCTGGTACTGGAGTGCATAGACCTCCCTCTTTCCCCCTCGGCCCCTCCCCTCTCTTAAAAGGGGAATATAGTTCATTCATTCATTATAATAAAGCATACATTGACTTAGTTCCTCCGTAACAATGAGGAACATGTTTTTTTTTTATTCCTGAGCACTACGGTATAAAAACTCTGTTGCCTAAAAAAATTGCTTTAGAAATGCTTAAAGCTTCTTGCTAAATATTGGTGTTATCTTTTCGAAATTATTTGCCCTTTGACGACTAAACTTTCCTGCACAGAACAGCAATTTCTACGAATACACTTTTCATGACAGTTTTTTTTTCACTGCACTCCGATACCCAAAGAGTAGCCCTATCCTGCCAAAAGTGTCTGTTTAGTTTTCGTTGACAGTTGTCATCAACAGAGTGCAACACTTCATTGACCGCAGTCAACAAGAAGTCAACGTAGGGATCGCCGCACATTTATCGTGAGTGAGTGAATAAACTTTTATTTGGTCCAGCAAAACGCGATAAAACGCGCACCCGGCTAATCCCACGACGGGACGGACAGATCTAGTCTGCCGGCCCGATCGCGGGCGCGCTGGAAGGCCAGGATTTGGTCCTCAAAGACGGGACTTCGCAGGAGCGCGCCCCACTCTTCCGTGGTGAACTTCGTGCCCAGCGACCCGCACTCCCAGAGCATGTGAAGCAAAGTAGCAACCTCACCACAGGCCACGCAAGAACAATACGGATAAATCTCGGGATATATTATCTATTATTATATCATATATATATATATATATATATATATATATATATATATATATATATATATATATATATATATATATAGTAGCCCGTTTATCATGGAGAGCGGCTGTAATTAGCGAAAGGAAAGCCGTTGATGCCTTTCCAAACGATTACAACGAATAAAGTACTCACGGAAACCACGCTTCGACCGGTGTGGCAGAGCCCACCAAAACCGTGCTTGAATGCCGATACTCTGCTTAAAGTACGCTCCCGTCGCACAGGTGAATAAAGCCAGAATTGTGCCTTGAGCTTTACGAGCCATCCTAACTTAATTTCATTTTGACATTTTTTTTTTTTTACATCCCTTCACTTTACGAAAAAATACACCGTAGCCAACCTTGAGACGGTGGAACCATTCCGGTACTTTTTATGAGGCTGAACCGTCCGCGCATTAACAACAAGCTTACTTATCAGCCAGCAAAGTAGTTCACTTACTGGGTGAATGACCGACCATCCAGCGATCCTAGCTACATCGAATGTTTCAGTGAATACATTCAAAATATTTCTAATTGGCTGTGTGGCAGCACAATTCTAGTTCATGAGCTGGTCTACTCGAAGGGGTACACATTACTTGCAAGAAAAAAAATTGAAATGCATAATCGACTAATAAACAAAAAAACACAATCAATTTCTTTAACTAACCACCTTATTACACATATTGTAATTTATAAATTCTAGCTAGGGAGTTCGCAACGCCGATCCAGTTGGAAGGAATTCTCAGGATGACCTAACCAGTTGATGAACTAACCAGTTTCGAGATATTATTCCCGAACATTGCGGAGAAACATCTTGGCATTCCAGTTTCTTTTGTGTCTCAATGCATAAAACGACGTTTTGTTAAAAAGGTAAGAGGAATGACAGAACATTTTTAACGCAAGTTTGGCGACCCATATCTCGTATGGTGTCGTGCACACAATTCTTTTCAACTGGAAGTGCTTTGCACTTTCACCCACTAGAATTTGTAAATAGCAACGTATGCCATGAGGTAATTAAACAGAAACCTAATTAGAGCACTCTTGTTAATTATTCAATTATGTATTTCAGTGTTTTGTGCAAGTAATGTGCGACTATTCGAGTACAGCAGCTCATGGACTACAATTGCGCCATCTGCCACAGGCCATTCTAAACAAAAATTGAAAGCGTTCGCTGAAACACCCTTTACAACTAACTGACTGATTGACATGCTCATTACATACTTACCGACTGAGCGACAGACACAACGACTGAATAACTTATTCACCAACTATCTTAATATCTTAAGCTTACTGACTCACTGGCCGACCAACCGACCAAACTATCAACCGAAAACCAACTAAACAATCAACTCACTCACTACAACCTACAAACAGATGAACCAACTGACTGAATAACTTACCGACCGACTGAGCGACCGAACAAAGTGCCGAAGAAAAAAAATTAACTGGCTAATAACTGACCGACCTAATAACTGACCGGAGGATCAGGTAACAGCAGATTTGCTGAAGGATGGTGGGCAGATTGTTCTAGAAAAACTGGCCACCCTGTATACACAATGCCTCAAGACCTCGAGCGTACCGGAATCTTGGAAGAACGCTAACATAATCCTAATTCATAAGAAAGGCGACGCCAAAGACTTGAAAAATTATAGACCGATCAGCTTACTGTCCGTTGCCTACAAAGTATTTACTAAGGTAATTGCGAATAGAATCCGGAACACCTTAGAGTTCCGTCAACCAAAGGACCAGGCAGGATTCCGTAAAGGCTACTCAACAATAGATCATATTCACACTATCAATCAGGTGATAGAGAAATGTGCGGAATATAACCAACCATTATATATAGCTTTCATTGATTACGAGAAAGCGTTTGATTCAGTCGAACCCTCAGCAGTCATGGAGGCATTGCGGAATCAGGGTGTAGACGAGCCGTATGTAAAAATACTGAAAGATATCTATAGCGGCTCCACAGCCACTGTACTCCTCCATAAAGAAAGCAACAAAATCCCAATAAAGAAAGGCGTCAGGCAGGGAGATACGATCTCTCCAATGCTATTCACAGCGTGTTTACAGGAGGTATTCAGAGACCTGGATTGGGAAGAATTGGGGATAAGAGTAAATGGAGAATACCTTAGTAACTTGCGCTTCGCTGATGATATTGCCTTGCTTAGTAACTCAGGGGACCAACTGCAATGCATGCTCACTGATCTGGAGAGGCAGAGCAGAAGGGTGGGACTAAAAATGAATCTGCAGAAAACTAAAGTAATGTTTAACAGTCTCGGAAGGGAACAGCAGTTTACGATAGGTAGCGAGGCACTGGAAGTGGTAAGAGAATACATCTACTTAGGACAGGTAGTGACTGCTGATCCAGATCATGAGAGTGAAATAATCAGAAGAATAAGAATGGGCTGGGGTGCGTTTGGCAGGCATTCGCAGATCATGAACAGCAGGTTGCCATTATCCCTCAAGAGAAAAGTGTATAACAGCTGTGTCTTACCAGTACTCACGTACGGGGCAGAAACCTGGAGGCTTACGAAAAGGGTTCTACTTAAATTGAGGACGACGCAACGAGCTATGGAAAGAAGAATGATAGGTGTAACGTTAAGGGATAAGAAAAGAGCAGATTGGGTGAGGGAACAAACGCGAGTTAATGATATCTTAGTTGAAATCAAGAAAAAGAAATGGGCATGGGCAGGACACGTAATGAGGAGGGAAGATAACCGATGGTCACTAAGAGTTACGGAATGGATTCCAAGGGAAGGAAAGCGTAGCAGAGGGCGACAGAAAGTTAGGTGGGCAGATGAGATAAGGAAGTTTGGAGGGTCAACATGGCCACAATTAGTACATGACCGGGGTAGTTGGAGAAGTATGGGAGAGGCCTTTGCCCTGCAGTGGGCGTAATCAGGCTGATGATGATGATGATGATGAACTGACCGACAGACTGACTGACTGACTGAGCGAATAACTCACTAATTCGCTTAACTCAGTCTCGTCAAACCTCCGCATTTCCAACTCATTCATTTACCACACTTTCGCTCACTTTCGGGTTCAGTTTGCACTCCGACGAGATCGTCCGGGAAACGCAGCGACTCGCGTCGGCAACCATTCACGTCAGGGAAAGAAAGGGGCCCGTAAACGTGGCCCGGGAGAGACGCACGACGGCGTCGAAAGGTGGCGCGCTGATCGCCTCGCCCGTAAACTCGTCCGCTCCATCGCTCGCTTGCACGCTCCCTTGGAGCCCCGAGCGAGCGAGCGAGCAGACGTCACTGGTAATTATTTCTCCCGAGCTCGAGCGGGGAAGCCGTCTGTTTGCCTGAAGGAGTTTCGCTTACCGCTCCGTACGCGCGCGTCGCATTATTCAACGGAAATGTATGTATGTATGTATGTATGTATGTATGTATGTATGTATGTATGTATGTATGTATGTATGTATGTATGTATGTATGTGTATGTATGTATGTATGTATGTATGTATGTATGTATGTATGTATGTATGTATGTATGTATGTATGTATGTATGTATGTATGTATGTATGTATGTATGTATGTATGTATGTATGTATGTATGTATGGCACGAAAGCTGCACCGCCGAGCCACATCCCTAAATATCCCTTCTCTGCCCCATTTCAGCG
Organism: Dermacentor andersoni; assembly: GCF_023375885.2. Lineage (NCBI taxonomy): Eukaryota > Metazoa > Arthropoda > Arachnida > Ixodida > Ixodidae > Dermacentor > Dermacentor andersoni. Next base: position 123,892,296 of record NC_092821.1, on the reverse strand, counting down.
AGGGAGGAAGTTCTTTGTGCAGACGACCCATTCCCTCCCTGCAGGCGATTGCTCTCGGCCACAGATGCGGAGGCCATTAGAGGCCAGGGAAGCGAATTTGTGCCGCGCGAACGCCTGCCCGTCGTCCACGATTGCGGGCCAAGGCGTCGAAAGCTGATTAGCGGGGGCACCAACGCGAACGCGTAGTTATGGGAAGCCCGTGTACACTTTTTCTTTTTCTCAAGAATTTCGGAGCACAAGGATTGATTCCTTTGAGGATGTGCTCAAAATGCGATTTTCTCAGACTTCAAATACAAGAATAAAAAAAAAGAAAGATTCGGCAAGGACCCATTTCACGATAAACGACGTTAATTAGCATTGAATCCACGTATAGAGGCGTACCGTATGGCCAACGTCGAAACGTGTCATGTACAAGGCGCGTGTGCCGCCGGGCTTATTTCTCGCGCTTCCAATGACGATGCTGATGACGATAATTCATTGTCGTCTCCTTTGAAACGGAGTGGTGGCCAATAGTCACCTAGCCTGATTGAACTATTGGTAGCATATAAACGCTTATCAGTGTAGCTCCTTGCCTTCATCTCCTTAATCGTTTCTATATTCCTTAAAACCTCTATCGTCTGCCTTATACAGTTACCTGTGCCTCTAACGGATCCGGTTTTTGTATGCGAAGCTCATTGGATTATACCTATATACGGCCGTGGGCGTTGCTAGACCTCAAATGAATGTGAGCATGACTGCAGTTTAGGACATCTAGAGGTTTCTGCGGCCGTTTCTAGACTCAATGTTCGCCTTCACGTGAGCGTGCACTAATGATATTTGTCTCCCCTGTTTTCTCTCTTTTCGTCCCTATATCCCCGTTTCCCCAATGCTAGACCTCAAATGAATGTGAGCATGACTGCAGTTTAGGACATCTAGAGGTTTCTGCGGCCGTTTCTAGACTCAATGTTCGCCTTCACGTGAGCGTGCACTAATGATATTTGTTTCCCCTGTTTTCTCTCTTTTCGTCCCTATATCCCCGTTTCCCCAATGCTTAACCTTCCTGTCCCTAATTTCTGCTGTCTTTTTCTCGCTCTCACGAAGACCCAGAATATTGGAATATAAAACTGATAGTTAGAAAACAAGGCCCCTGCCCAAATGGACTCAGTAACGACTTAGACAGCCGCAGCGACACCTGCATCGCGCGGCCTGTCTCTTTGGAGCCACATCCTACAGCTAGGGTGGCCGCAGTTTTTCTCGGGGGTCCGCTCTTGCATTTAAGATAAGCGATAGATTGCTATTAATTTCAGTGAACTAGTAAGATGAGCTACTGTTAGTTCAGGGACATACAATTAATTTCCGTAACGCGCGTTCTTAGTATATGTCGCCTTGAAGAAGACAAGTCCTCTTGTCAAAACGTTGGCTCCTGCTTTCGTCTTGTTCACGTATCGCTCATCGTCTTGAATTTCCATCTCCAGCATTCCCCATGTTTTCTTTGGTACGTACGTAGCCTAAAGTGACGTCGTGTTCATTTCGCCAGCTTTGACTTGACTGGTCTTTACAGTAGAACGGAAAGAAATACGAAGAAATAAGAGTTGGAATTAGGAGAGGGTGGTGACTTGGAAAACACGAATAGTAAACTTTTTTTTTCACATAACTCGATGAAGTGCTACTTGCTGCACCTAAATGTCAAATATAGCACTTATTACGTAAAGCTAATTTTGACACCTTGCTAGAGGTCGGACGGCTCGAACAGGAAGACACACAGAGGTCAAATTTGACCTGAACGTCTAAACATATAAAATTTAAATATCTGAGGACAAGAAAAGATTGAAACGACCGTAATTAACTGCAACAAACGAACGAACGTAATTAAAGTCTGGGTTGAGGCAAGGCTCATGCAGACGTTGAAAAAAGCAATGCGAGAAAGATAAAGTAAGAGCGTTCCAAGAACGTCACCGTGAAAACAAAACACAGCGTGATAGAAAACGTGTCTTCCTTTCTTTCTTTCTTTCTTTCTTTCTTTCTTTCTTTCTTTCTTTCTTTCTTTCTTTCTTTCTTTCCTTCTTTATTTATTTATTTTATCTTTGACAAATTGAAAAGTAAGTTAACTTTTCATTGCAGCAAACGACGCAAGGCTGGAAAGATCCTAAGTTTATTGTAAATTAGCTTCTTTTTCTCGGACCGAACCAGGCTGTGCAGACAGGAACAAATGATCGTAGGACTCGCGTGAAACTTATGACCCGTGCTTAATTTGTTAGATACACTTAGAGTAGGAAGCCAGTACTTGCTTTTATGGTGCTTGCAGTGTGCGGCTAGTTGTTTGCCGCATTTCTTACTCCGTGTTTTGTCTGCACTATAAAGCAGTTTGAGAAGTGGAGATTAAGACGCAGAAGATCTAGATAACTCCCTCTTTACTGGCGATTTCATGCGTAGAAACGGATTAAATCCGTCCGAGCAAGAAATTAATATCTACGTAGCTCCCTCCAAGAGAAAAACAGGGGGAATTAAAGCGGGAGATGGAAATTCAAGGCGATGAGCAAAACGAGAATAAGGTAAAAGCGCCTTGAAAAAGACAAGCCCAGTTGGCGAAACGAAGCTTTTACCTTGTTTTCGTTTTGCTGATCCCTCCAAGAGGACACTTCACGCCCCACTATGAAGGATTGCGTCCGCCCGCCCATCTGTCTGTCTGTCTGTCTGTCTGTCTGTCTGTCTGTCTGTCTGTCTGTCTGTCTGTCTGTCTGTCTGTCTGTCTGTCTGTCTGTCTGTCTGTCTGTCTGTCTGTCTGTCTGTCTTTCTTTCTTTCTTTCTTTCTTTCTTGTCTGTCTGTCTGTCTGTCTTGTCTGTCTGTCTGTCTGTCTGTCTGTCTGTCTGTCTGTCTGTCTGTCTGTCTGTCTGTCTGTCTGTCTGTCTGTCTGTCTGTCTGTCTGTCTGTCTGTCTGTCTGTCTGTCTGTCGGTCGGTCGGTCTGTCTGTCCATCCGTCCGTCCGTCCGTCCACCTGTCTGTCTGTCTGTCTGTCTGTCTGTCTGTCTGTCTGTCTGTCTGTCTGTCTGTCTGTCTGTCTGTCTGTCTGTCTGTCTGTCTGTCTGTCTGTCTCTCTGTCTGTCTGTCTGTCTGTCTGTCTGTCTGTCTGTCTGTCTGTCTGTCTGTCTGTCTGTCTTTCTTTCTTTCTTTCTTTCTTGTCCGTCTGTCCTGTCTGTCTGTCCGTCCGTCCGTCCGTCCGTCCGTCCGCCCGCCTGTCTGTCTTTCTTTCTTGTCCGTCTGTCTTGTCTGGCTGTCTGTCAACAAAACCTAAAGTAATTGCATCAGCTCGCTTGAGCCGTGTATACAGGTCCCAAGGCTGGCAAAAAGGTTGCCAGGCGAGATGCCTTATAGAAGCTCTTTTCTCCGTCGTCGCCATACTAGTGCTCGCCTAGGGAACGGAACGACTCGCGTAACTTCCCATATATATATATATACACATATCATTCCGAATGCTGCACTTCCACTCTCTAGACGAGCAATGGTGTGGCGACGACGGAGAAAAGAGCTTCTACATATACATATATATATATATATATATATATATATATATAATTCTTCCCGAAAATTAATCACAGCTGTGTTCACTCCCTATAGCGAGCGTTGCAGCAGATTACAATTAATTGGCTGCCTCCTTGCACGGCCGCTTGCTCCCGCCGGCCCGACGCCGAAGCGAGTCGTCCCGGAGATTGCACATTGCCCTCATATATCTTTCACACCTAATAGCTTGAAAGTAAGTAAGGGCTGAAGGGGCACTGTATGTTTAACGGGGACGGGCTCGCGACACTAATTAGTATTTTTTTGTGTTGTTGAAGGTTTGCCGTACGGGATAATGTTCAATACTGCATGTGCCATCAACTAGGGCTGTGTTGCCCGTGAGTTCAACGAAGAAAGTCTCTGTCTGTCTGTCTGACAGACAGACAGACAGACAGACAGACAGACAGACAGACAGACAGACAGACAGACAGACAGACAGACAGACAGACAGACAGACAGACAGACAGACAGACAGACAGACAGATAGATAGATAGATAGATAGATAGATAGATAGATAGATAGATAGATAGATAGATAGATAGATAGATAGATAGATAGATAGATAGATAGATAGATAGATAGATAGATAGATAGATAGATAGATAGATAGATAGATAGATAGATAGATAGATAGATAGATAGATAGATAGATAGATAGATAGATAGATATGCTTTTCTAAGTTCTCCAATCCCTTCTCTACCTCTGGCACCCCGAGATCGATTTCCCTCACTACACACATATACACATTTCTCTACTTCGACTCTGCTATTGCTAACGCACTGAAGAAAAAAAAAGTCATGTTGCGGCAAATGCACTTGCCTTTATTCGTGGAATCTTTAGGGCCTCCGCCTGATTTACACCCATTAAATTCCTTGCCCGCGAAAAAAAAAAGAACAATACAAAGAAAACAAACGCGCCCAAATGAATTTGCGGAAACCGGAAATTCTCATTGCGCCGAATCAACAGGAAATAGCCGAAGCGCGAAATGAGTTGGTCATAATTCTTTCGGACTTGGGCGTTATTAAACGCAGCTGTAAAAGCCGAGGTCGTTAGCGTAACGACGCGGCCGCTCAGATACAACACGTTAATGACCCCGCGTTATTTCTTTTCTCACCTCTCTCCCATTCCCTTCCCCCCTTTCCCTGCCCCTTTCCCCATTCCTGTGCGCCTGCCATCAGAGTCTCGCGGAGGGTCTTTTAAGCACCGCGCTTTTCAATTTATAAACCGTTCCGTGCGTAAATCTCTCGCAAGACGCTCTCGGTCGTCCCGCGTTGCGTGGGCCGTAATTATGTTCCGCCGCTTCCTCCTGCACCCGAGCCCTCAAAGGCAAAACTCAGCTGCGGGCGGATCTCGGAGGGCAAGTATTGAACGCGCCAGCGGTGGCGGTGATTTGGCTGTGCTCCGCGATCGTCGAAACCTTTAAGCCACCGGGACGAGTTCGGGAGCGGCGCGGGTACCGTATGTAATCGCGCGTAGCGGGCGCGCGCCCTCGTGGAAGTTTTGACTCGGTCATTGCGAACGACTTCGTTGTGCCTACGTTGTTCCTAGGCATCAGCCTACGGGTCGGGACGCAGCGCGTGATCGCGTTTGCTCATTTCGCAGTGGGCGCCCTTTGGTGAGGTCTCGATGCGCGAGCATTCTGTAGGGCTATAATACTTCCCTCGGGAAATCTGTCCGTCCGTCTGTAACGCCGTGACAGGACGCGCTCCGTAGGCATACACGAGAATGCCTTGTGACCGCGTATGACTTCTGAGATTTATTATTATGGGCATGCAGGGGGATCATTTCTTTCTTTAAGTTTTACGGAATACGAAAAAAAAAAAAAAGGAATCGCCTGAAGCAGAAAGCGTATTTCTTGTCCCTGAGCTCGATTGCTCCAAGAGGTGGACATTTCCAGCCCGAGAAATCGAAACAGATATTCAGCTAATTAATGCAAATCCACTAAGTAACTTCCCAATTAATTATTATGTGGCAATTAGTCTGCGTTGTCATGGCAAGTTTGATGGCGCATTTCTCCAAACTGGCAGCATTCTGGGAATTCATTCTGAGTGGGTAGATACACCATGCAAACTCGCCGGCTATAATCCGTAAATTATAGTGCGTGCCGTAAATAACTATTTCAAAATATAATTAGTGGATATTTCCTAATTTGTTCAATATGTGTGGCGATTTCTCGTGCCAGTAGGTGGCCGCCTCTCTGCATAATCCCGCTCAAGGACTAAAATTATGTTTTCTGCTAAGGGCTATTTTTAAAAATTCCATAGAACGTAAAAAAGGTTACCCTGTATAAAGTGAGCACTGAAGAGTACTGAAGAGCGAGTACTTGAGAATATTATGAGTAATTAGGATTAATGAAAGAGTAATTAAATTAATTACGACGAAATTAATCAAACTAAATAAGACTTTTTAAATCTATACAAGCGTAAGAAAACCTAATGAAGATCAATTACAATAAAGTTACTTACGGTAATGACAAATAATTTAGGGCAATTATGCAATGTGATACTAATTAAACGAATGCAGCTTAATTTAATTAGCCTGATCAAATTTTTAAGGGTCCTCAATATTATATTTAGCCTAATTTTAATTGATTATACTTACATTGATTAAAACTAATCAGTAATAATTAAGGGAAATTAAGATTACATCAACATAATTTTTATAGATTGCGTAAATAGTGGAGAGACGTATATATGTGACACCTCCACAGAAAGCCACTGGCTCGTTTGCATTTCAAATTTCGCGCGAAGGTGGACGCCTCGTGATGGGCGCATTTTGCTGTACCTCTTCTGGGTGTCCTACAGCTATGCTTGCCTGTAGCGTGCAGAAAACAAACCAAACACGCTGATCCAACGCAAGGAATCTGAATGGAATCGGAATCTGAATGACGTGAAGCTGGTTCGTGAAGCTTGTTTGGCTTGGGCAAAGTTGCAGCAGAGGCGGATGGCACGACCATAGTGCCTCGTCGTCTGTGGATGATGTGTGTGTCGCGAGGATCAAGTCCATGTATGACGCCTGTCAAGAGACGATCGAAGGTTGACGAGAGGTACATGCATAGAGAAGTACGACACATACTTGAAAAAGAAGGAAAAAGAAGTGAGAGGTTCTGCCAGAACCCATCTCACTGTGAATGTCGAAGTCGACGCGATTAGCATTGAAGCAATGTAGCGAGTCAACGTGTTTTCGAATTCTTTACTTGTTGCCTCGCGTTCGCTTTTCTATTCTGGTACCTACCAAGTGGGACGCAATCGTTCTGGAGGATTGGTCAAGAATTTATTCGCATACTTGGCGTCGTGCACATTCCCAGTTTCACACACTTAATGTCACATGCACATACTCGATGGCCAAGTTGTCTGTTCAGGCACATGCCCAATTGGCCAAGTTGGCGTGAAAGAGGTTAGATGGCTACGCACTTACCAGAAAAAACGGTGTGCAAAGTTCTCAAAGAATGCTAATCGCATTGATGCATTTGAGGCTTCACACCCCCTCAATCGCAGCACATCCATTTTGGGAGATCAGCCAAGAATGAATGGGCACTTTACCCAGTGACCTAAGTTACTTACCAGGCCAGACAGCAGACGTGTTGTCGTATTAGGCACGTAACGAGTTACCGAAGTTGTCTATACGAGACTGTCACGAAGATATCCGACGAGTCAGAAAAGACGACGAACGCCAACCTCCAGGAAAAGGGCAAGGAGGAGGAGGAAAAACTTTATTTGCTCGAATTGGTTATAAATTAGCGGTGGCAGATGTGGTCGGCCGTCTTCACGGTCTTCTTCCCCATCTGCCCAGGGTCGACGCGCCTATTTCAGGGTGCCACTGAGGGTGGCTACTCGGTGAGCGTGCCTTACTAGTCCATGCTGGACTTTCGGGTCGCTGCTTAAGAGCACCCTCTCCCACTACTCCCCACTCGGGTCTGTTATTTGAAGGAATTGTTGATTGTGAGCGCATCCCCATGTAATGTGATACAAGGTGGGCTTGGCGCTGCACCAGGGGCACATGTCTCTATACTGGGTGGCAAACATCTTGCTTAGCGTGTTTAGATTTGGGTATGTTCCTGTTTGCAGACTCCTCCAGAAAAGGGCAAAAGAACGCTTCACTGTAAGTCAAACCGGAACGGAGCAACGAAGAGCGCGCCGGCATCTCCCGAAGAAGAGGAAGCTGAAGTGGAATCATGGGCGCGAGCATGCGTGTCCTCGTGCCCTGTCCCGATGCGGCCTGACATCATTCGCTGGCTGGATCTCTGCATGCGCGATCCGAGCTCGAGCTGCGCTTCCGGCTTGCGGCGAAGTCGTTCCACGTCTGCCCTCACCAATCTGGCTGCCAGAAACAACTCTCCTCGTCCTTTCACCGACGCTCCATCACAGTCCTGGCCAGCTTCGAGACATGTCGACCGTCTGTTCTCCGAATCGCGACGGGAGGAAGAAGTTCAAGTCGAAGCTGCCGTCGTTCGCTCCGACGAGCATCGGACCCGGCATCTGGCCGTCCAGCGCGCAAGCAAACCTTCCAGGACTCTTCGCCCTTCCCACGACGCTGTCGGAAGCTGACCGAGACGAGCGTCGGTGCGACGTCGCCGGAAACGCGGCAGAACCACCCGTCGGCCAGCGCTATTCGAAAGGTGAGCTTCTGACGACTCCAGGCTCGTCGTCGAGTGTCAGGTGTGAAGGTCGGTCGTTATCGGACCCCGCTAAGCCTTCGGACGGGAATGAATACAAAGAGAGAGCGCACAACGTCGTCGGCAATGAAAGCGGTTTCGTTGGAGAGGAACAAGTCATCGTGAATAAAGCCACCGAGTCCGTCGTGGTCGTGAGGAAGTGGCGAGAGGTCCTGCGGGAGAAAGGCCCGGCCGTGGAGGACGACCTCTGCGAAGACCTGATGTGCTCTTCGCCGGCGCATCTGTTACTCGAGGACACGCTGACTGCCTTCCTGGACCGGCAGCCAGAATTTCGTGTGGTGCGCGAGGACCTGTACTCCATCGTCTACTACCAGGACCCCGAAGATGACGATTGTGGTTCCTCATCCCACGTCCACGACGGAGCTGCCGCCGCGTCATGTCTGGCTTCTTCCAACGGCAGCCGACGCCAGTACTCGGTGGCTGATGACGGCGGACCTCGGCGCGCTCTTTCCAGTCCATCTAGCACGAGTTCTTGCGACTCCGTCGCGGACGGGGAGGGCGAGGAGCAAGAAGATCCCAGAATGAAGGACGGCTGGAGCCAGGTACCTTTGCCTCCTCGGCGCCTGCCACGAGCCCTGCAGGCGGTGCAGCAAACACGCAAGGCCGAGGCACCAGACTCAGGGGTGGGACACTGTCCCGCGGTTCGCCTAGTCGTCACCTGCGCCGCAGCAGACGGTCGGCGAAATCGCAGAGCCCTAAGCCAGGCGGAAAGTTGTCCACGAGTGCCATGGTGGCGAGATGCTGCAGCTTCGTGCCAAGATCGAGAAGCTGCTCAAGCGACCAGCAGCACCGCCCGAAAGAGCGGCGGAGGTAACGAACAACCGCACAGCCATGGATGTGCATATGTCCACTGCCGTGTATAGGGCGGCCACCCAGGACAGACCGCGTCCGCCGGTGCCACGGCCACTTTTGCGTCTGAGGTGCCCACCACCTCGCGCGCCGCCCATTGACCCGATGCTCCGCCACCGTAGCCGACTGGCAAGTTCAGTTTTGTGAAGCGCCTGGACGTAACATGCAGGGTAGGCACCGCGGCGTCAGACTCGGAACTTGGGTGCGCGTGTTTCAGCCACGCATCGTCACCTGCAAAGAGCAAGGCGGAGCAGCAAATATTGAAAATAGTACAGATGCGAAGAAGCAGCAGTCCAACTGCAGGGACCAGGAGTTCCGCAGGCGGGTGGATAACTTTCGTCACTGACAGCGTGGCTTCTCACTGATGCCCTTCAACGCCATCATGGCAGAGAAGCTTGGCTGATTGAAAATCGCACGACAGGAAAAGCACGGAAAGCGTGCGGGGACAGCGCACTACGAAAGAAACACAAAAAATATCCGTATGCTACGACTGGCTTGCAGAGCGCTGCAATCCGGTTGCGACTTCTTCGTTTTTGATTTTGCTCCTGCGACCAATTAAACGTTTCGTTGCTTTGATGGTGCCGATGTATTTGTTTGTGCCGGGAAGGTGGGGACACAGTTCGCGGAAAGTTGTGAAAATTGGGCGGTGTGCTCAGTCTAGTGCTTGTAAGAGTGGTGCGCGCTTGCTCCGTCCGTCTTACCACTGGTCTTAAGCAGTTCTCTAAAAGGGAGCCAAATAGATAATTCATTACCAGTGGGTTCCAGTCCGGCTGGAACTCTATTCATAAAAATTACGGGGGATGCTTTGAGCTTTCTAAGAATTTGAAGACGAAAGCCTAGTTGGACCTTCTGTCGATCTGTTGTCGCCTATCTGGCCCTGTGAAAGTAGATGTCAAGCGAAGCTGTCTAGCCAGGTACCTACCTGCAAATGATTCGCTTATCGTCGATTCCCACATGCAGTGCGCGGAATTTGCGCATTTTTTTCTTTCTTTATATTAAAGAAGAAAAAGATTGCAGATCCCGCGCGCTGTGGGAATTAGTTTAATCGTAGCCTTCATTGGTACTTGCGAAGAACGCTGTTCTTGTTTTCAGATCGTTTGCAAGTATAGAGCGCACTAACAATTTGAATATATATTTTCACCGGGAAACGCCTGTCAACGTAAAGTTGCGGCATTCGAAGATGCGAATCCCGCGCATGACGACTACGGAATGATGATGGTGGTGGACGAAAATATGACTGCATGACTGCGACGGAATGGCGACAACGGGATGATGATTCATGAATCAAAAGACGATGCTACGACGACGATGATGTGATGGCAATGCCGGCATGGCGACAATCGGATGACGCAACTGGAATAAGGATGATCGCACGAACACAATGGGATCACGACTACGATACGACTATGAATGCACGATGACGACTGTGTGACGACGACACAATAACGACGATGTCACCATGACTTAAGACCACGACACGGTGACGACAATTCAATGGCCACGACAGTGTGGCGACAGCTGTTTTGACGAGGACGCAAGGAAGACGGTTGAATGGAGAACGAATGATGACGTCGATGTAACGGAGAAAGGGCCGTATGACGGCGATTGTACGAAGACAATGGGATATCATCATCCGATAGTGATGATGCCGCTATGACGACGTCTCTATGGCGACGGCGGCGTGACACGTGACGACGACGTCATCACGACAGTCGGATGGCGAGTCTTAAAGGACGACGATTGTACGACGAGGGTGTCATTGCGGCGGCATCTATGACGATGGAGTGACAATTACAAAATGGCGGCGACGGAATGGGGGCGCAGTGGCGCGTTTCTAGACAAGGTCAAGCATGCCATGCTTTTTGGCTCAACACGTTGTAAAGCTAAATGAGAGTACCACATTCTCTACGCGGTTCACCATGGCGGCTGAGGGAGGCGTTCGTCACTGAAATCTGCGGCGCGCCTCGGGTCAGATATTGCAAGCTGTCGCGTACAAAGATATCAGCCCAAGGTTCGCTGTGCCGGAAACTTTCCAATTATCAATCTTCGCGTAATGCTCGAGTCCTCTGGCAGGTCCCCGTACACTTTGCAATTCTGATGTTTCTTTCAAGGGCGTTTTGTTACTGGGACTTAATATATTGTTCCACAAGAACGGTGATACGCGTGAGGTGCTCACAAATACTCTGGGCAAAAGGGAACGCGAAGGAGAGAAGGTACGAATTGCGTGTGGCGATTTGAAATCATTTTCTACACGCCCGCACTTGTACGGGGGCCTCAAGAACTCTGCTCCAACCCCTGCAATAACGAATTATGGTTGACTGTTGATTAGTGCGTCAAAGCAGCCTAATTTTATTCCAGGCCGCTGCAGACTCTAAAATCTGATTAATATCATATAAAAACTACGAATAAAGATGCTCAATGAAAAACTGCAGTTGTGTCTGAAAAGCTCTCTTTTGTGCGTGCGTGCGTGTGCTGGTGTGTCTGCGCGCGCGCGTGTTGGTCTGCGTGTATATGCGTGTGTGTATGTGCGTGTGCATGCGATTGTACGTGCGTTTGTGTGTGTGGGCGTACGTCGTTGGCGCGCGGGCGGGCGAGTTGAGCAAATGTTCAAGAAGATTACGCAACGCCCGAAACTCTTCATGCGCCGAAGCCACATTCTTAAAAGGCGCTCCTCCACTTTCGCAAAATCGAACCCGAGACTCCCTCGCTGTGACGTACACGCGCAAAACACTGGCTACTTTATTTTTCGTTAGTTTAAGCAGTTACTGAAGAACTAAAGCGCCAAACAGACGACACAAGAAGAGACACGGACGAGCGCTCGTCCGTGTCTCTTCTTGTGTCGTCTGTTTGGCGCTTTAGTACTTCAGTAGCATGCACCAACTAGCCCAACAAAACGTTCTGCTGAGTTTAAGCGATCTCGCGCACAAGAGATTTCCAAACGACTTAGCTGCAATCAATTCATGTTCTCAACCAAGTCTACGAGCACTCTCTTAGAACACCCAACGTCTCCAGCGTTCTATATTTGTAACTTTCGAAGTCGATAGTTGCGTACCATTCCGTCATCTCGTTTTCGTTTTTTTGTTCTTTTTTTTTTCTCTTTGAAAACTGAAAAGGACAGCGAAAACGTGCTTCTAGCAGTTGAGCTCTTTGGTCCCCCTCTTTCTTTTTATACGAAGAGTTCCGGACGGTTGGAGAGGAGGAACGTTTTACGCCGCTCGCGGCAAGCCACCCTTGGCATTAAGCCTTTCTCGTGAATTCCAACGAAATGCGAATGCCTGACTTTCCGTTTAAAGCCAATTTTGGAGGATTTGCCGCGGATTAATCGGGGGGATTATAAACGCGAGCGTTTGTCGCAGCAGAACTGTAGGTTGTCCGCCTACTTCTTTTGCCTGCCGTACGTAGGCGCGGTCCACGTCGTACACCTCGAAGGGGGGGAACGGGCCGTCGTAACGTGTATCGAACTGGCAAGTTTGTCGAGTAGGTATAGGGTGAAAAGGAGCGAAGAGCAATAGGTCAACACAACGCGGGCGCTGTCACAACTAATCGTTTTATTTCACCTACGAGCTATGTTACGCACCATAATTAGCGCACCATAACTTTGTTTAGCGCAAAACAACGCGCTGAATATGTTTTTTTTATCTGTCACGTGAGCGCACTCTGGCGAGCGGATTCACAGTGGAGGAAAAGAACTAGGAAGCTTACCAGCAAGTATGGGCAACACAGCAACAAAGAAGGTCAAGCGGAAAGTCAGAGAGGCTGAAATAATCTCATGGGTGACGGCAATGGAAAAGAAACCTGCCATGAGTAATTGCTTAAGAGGAAAAAACGACATCAGGAAAGAAACCATTTATGATAACTCAAAGGGAAGCTCATTACTTTTCGAAGCGAGATCGGGATGCCTCAGAACACGCACCTATAAAGCGAGATATAAGGAAGAAGAAGCATGTGCTTGCTGCGGTAAAAATAGGGAAACTGTGGACGTGGTAGTTCATAGTGTTTTTTTTTTTGTTTTTTCATTGTTTAACCGAGGTAGCACACTAGGCAGTATAATAGCAAGAGCTTGGTGGCGCAACCCATCGCCCAGTTCCAAAGGGGACGCTCATAACATCCATCCATCCATCCGTTGTGGTGCTTCCTGCACATGGTGCCCACTGCGCATGCTCTTCTGGATTCGGCTCTCTGTAAAAGGAATGACGCAATAAAATGATGTCAGTTGAGAGTAGCGTCTTGTCCTGTCGTCTCTCTTGTGTCCGTTGTTTTGCGCTAAACAAAGCAATTATGGATTCCGACCAACTAGGCCCGCCAACACACACACACACACACACACACACACACACACACACACACACACACACACACACACACACACACACACACACACACACACACACACACACACACACACACACACACACACACACACACACACACACACACACACACACACACACACACACACACACACACACACACACACACACACACACACACACACACACACACACACACACACACACACACACACACACACACACACACACACACACACACACACACACACACACACACACACACACACACACACACACACACACACACACACACACACACACACACACACACACACACACACACACACACACACACACACACACACACACACACACACACACACACACACACACACACACACACACACACACACACACACACACACACACACACACACACACACACACACACACACACACACACACACACACACACACACACACACACACACACACACACACACACACACACACACACACACACACACACACACACACACACACACACACACACACACACACACACACACACACACACACACACACACACACACACACACACACACACACACACACACACACACACACACACACACACACACACACACACACACACACACACACACACACACACACACACACACACACACACACACACACACACACACACACACACACACACACACACACACACACACACACACACACACACACACACACACACACACACACACACACACACACACACACACACACACACACACACACACACACACACACACACACACACACACGCGCGCGCGCGCACACACGCGCACACACACACACACACGCGCGCACACACGCGCACACACGCGCACACACGCGCACACACGCGCACACACGCGCACGCGCACACGCACACGCACACGCACACGCACACGCGCGCGCGCACACGCACGCACGCACGCGCACGCGCACACGCGCGCGCGCACACGCACGCACGCACGCGCACGCGCACACACACACACGCGCGCGCGTGCGCACGCGCACGCACGCACACACACACACACACACACACACACGCGCGCGCGCACGCACACACAATAAACACACAATAAACACACACACACAATAAACACGCACGCACGCACGCACGCACGCACAAGGGCCCATAGTGCATGCACGCAGCATATTTTTTTTATTTATTTATTTACAAATACTGCAGGCCCTATTCGGGCCCAAGCAGGAGTGGTTACATCAATAGTAACAAAACAAGGCTGGAAATAATAATAATAAAAAAAAAAATAGAATACAGAACGATAATAAAGATATATAAAATATAATATACAGGAACATCAGCCTTTGAAATTTAGACTTATCAACATAAATACGATGTAGGAACAACAGTTGTAGTTTGCAACTCAACAACAAGTACTGACAAACCATGTACACACAACAGGTCACTGAATTCAGCATTTTCACCTAATTTTATTACAAAACACAGACAATGAATAATTAATTGCTTTCCCTATGTGCATGCTAATCAAAAGAAAAACCATTCACAAGGTGAACGAACGATTGTGTGGTATTAGCGCTAACTATTTCTTGTGGTAATTTATTCCACAATGAAATAGCATGAGGAAACAGGGAATATTGATGCATGCGAAGGTGACTGAATGGTTGCCTAACTGTTTTGTTGTGTTGTGTACGGGCAAAGCGTATTGACGGCTCGGTTATGTGACGTTCACGCTGTATGTTAAAGTGACCATGGTAAAGCTGATAGATAAATTTTAATCTGGATACCATTCTGCGATGATCGAGTTTTTTCACCTTCGCTTTATCGCGAAGAACTGATACGCTCGAGAAGCGGGAATAGGTAGAATAGATGAACCTCAAGGCCATGTTCTGCACCCTTTCTATTTTTTTAATTAAATATTGCTGATACGGACTCCAGATTAGGTCCGCATATTCTAATTTTGGCCTAATGAGAGCTTTGTATGCTGTTAACTTTACAGCAGGTGACGCATGACGTAGTTTTCGTTTTAAAAATGCCAGCTTTTTCAGTGCGTTACTGCAAACATTATCTATATGGGGTTCCCAACTCAAATTACTTGTGAGTGTAACACCTAAATACTTCACCTGGTTAGTTTGTTTAATATAAGCATTTTTAATGGTGTAAGCAAATTGTAAAGGTTCTTTTTTGTTACTAAATGTTATGCTTGCCGTTTTCGAAGTATTGAGTTTCAAGCCCCATTTATCACACCATGCACTGATTGAATGCAATGCATTATTTAGTCTGACTTGATCAGCGTGTTGATTTATGCTGGAATAAACGACACAATCGTCCGCAAACAGTCGGATCTTTACAGGAGGTTGCACTGAAAAATAGATATCGTTGATATAGATCAGAAACAACAATGGAGCGAGCACCGACCCTTGTGGTACTCCTGAGTGTACATCTAGTGTATCAGAGATGCAGTCGTTAACGGCCACGTATTGTTTCCTTGAAGATAAGTAACATGCTATCCAGCGAACAATGTTGTCTTCAATACCAATAGCATGCAGTTTAGTTACTAAATCATCATGTGGAACAACGTCGAACGCTTTTGAAAAATCTAAAAACACTGCGTCAATCTGACCCTTCAAATTTAGGGAATTTACGAAATCATCGGTTATCTCGGCTAGCTGAGTTGCAGTGGACAGACCGGACCTAAAGCCATGTTGATTGTCATGAAGCAGTTTGTTATTTTCTAGATGTATCATAATCGCCTTAAATATAATATGTTCTAACATCTTACAAATTGTGGATGTTAGGGAAACTGGTCTGTAGTTGTTTAATTCTAATGGTGATCCAGTCTTGTAAATTGGGACTATCCTTGCGGAGCGCCAGTCATCGGGTATCACACAAGATTCTAACGAGACTGTATATATTTTATACAAATATTCTGCTACCCAAGTCGCATATCTGTTAAGAAAAACGTTTGATATTTCGTCAGGACCGGGTGATCTTTTTATATCAAGTGTACGCAAAAGGTGAAGAATGCCCTCTTTGCTTAAGTTTACTTCAGGCATTGGTTCAAGAAGTGCATAAGATGGCAAATGTGCGTGTGACGCCGTCAGCGTGAAAACGGACTGGAAGAATGCGTTGAATTTTTCAGAAACTATGGAGGGGTCATCGATGATTACGCCCGATTCTTTTATTTCTGTGATACCGCTTTTATCTTTAGACAAATAACGCCAAAATTTTTTGGGTTGTTCTAACATGAAAGAGGACAGAGTGCAGGAAAAAAATTGGTTTCTTGCTGCGTGCACTTTTTCCTGAAATGTTTGTACAAGACTTGGAAGCTGTTGTTTGTTACCACGTTTACGACAGCGTTTAATCTTGCGTTTTAGATGAATCAAATCACGATTCATCCATGGGTAGTCCCTGTTGACACGTTTCTTTTTTAAAGGCACATAACTGCGCTCACAATGAAATATCATTTCTTTAAAACATGACCATAACTCCTTAACATCTCTTATTTCATTAAAATATGGGAACATGGATTCCATATAGCTGACTACTGCATTGTCATCCGCATGCGTGTAGTCCCTGATAAAAATGTCAGAAGGCTTGACGGGTGATCGTGAGCCAGAAATAGGACATGTTAACACGAGTAACTTATGATCAGATATCCCATCTCTGATACTAACAGAGCAGTTTGGGAGCGAACTGCTTGCAAACGCAAGGTCAAGAATAGAAGAAGAATTGGAAATCCTGGTAGTTTCGGAAACAAGTTGGTTTAAGGAAAAGGTAAACGCAGTTAGTAGTAGAGGCTCAGCATTTTTAGAATCCTTGCCGTCGTGGGAAAGACTGGACCAATTAATGCCGGGTAAGTTGAAATCGCCAGTGATAAGGATGTTTGAACGTGAATTGGTATTTCGCAGCAAGTAATCATATAGTGCTTCTATATACTCAGGGGGAGCATTCGGTGCTTCGGCAAATCGCGTCATTGATAGGTTGTATACGTCATAAATTTGTCGTGCAAGGTGGTAGGCCGTACGGATTACACACACGAGTCAGAATCCTTACGCCTATATGTGGCACGCCTCGACTAGCTGACGGGCCATTTGGTTCTTACATTACGAACCAGCTGTAAGCTGGTTGGCCTTGAAAAAAAATACTTCGAAGTGTAAAGTGTATTTGCTTTGGTGAACCGCCCTTTAATCACAGAGGCTGGTCCACCCACCGCGACCGCAGAAAGGTACTAGCCATATGTCATCTTTCACTGCGCAATTATACGTAGCACTGAAGTCAGTGTCAAATAAGCACGTAATAAGAAACACGCCATTTGCTGTCCATTTATTATGTTTCTGTACTGTGCAAATCCGTGAAAAGGAAAATTGTTGCCTGGAAAAGCAATCCATCTCACTGCCCGTGATGAGCCACTATTTCAGCCACCACGGTGAGCAGTGAGGGGGGAATATTACACAAACTTTCGATTACAGCGGCAGATTCAGTGTAAATATCATCATCAGCAGCCTATTTTCATGTAAGGAAGGAGGAGTCTCCCAGCGCTCTCCAAGTACCCTTTCTAACTCTATAGCTGACTCGAACTGGCTCCTACAAATTTACAAATTTATTCACCTCACCTAATTTTCTGTCGTCCTGGATTGCGCGTCCCCATTCTGTAACTCAATAATCCACTGTTTGTCTGCCTTATGCGTTACAGGGCCTGCCCAGCGCCTTTTTTTCACGCCTAATGTGAAACGCAACATAGGCTGTGCCCGCTTGTTCTGGTTCACACCGCTCGCTTCCAGTGCCTTTTAAAGCCACGCCTAACATTTTCCTCGTTCCGTCGCTCTTTGCGCGGTCCTTAACTTGTCCTCCAGCTTCTTTGTCAACCTCCAAGTGTCTGCTTCCCATGTAAGTATACATGCCTTTCATTTATCCCTTCCGTCTGCTTTGCGATCTTATTGTCTGCCAGCTTACCGGCTGCAGGCGACGAATACAGCAGCCTGATGTGTTTGCTTTTGTCCTTCATGTTCTAATCGGTAAAGGCAGACGTGTAAGACTGTTATACGGCCGCGCTTCCGTTGTCGTCGTTAACTGTATGTTTAACAACTGCGTTCGGGCAACACGGCGTGTGCGTGCGCGCGCAGAAAATACCTCTTTGCGACGTTCTCGCGACGTTCTCGAACCAGGGTGCGTGGCTTCTGGACGCGTCGTTCTTGTCGTCGGCGCTGTTCAGCTAACTTGATTTGGGAATTGTGTTTTCCGATTACAAACTGGCGTAGATTAGAATGTATTCGTGTAGGCGTAGACAAAAAAAAATTTTTTTGCGAGTGCCCGACCGACCACTCGGTTCCTGCTTGATTCATGTTGCGCTGAAAGGGGAACTCACGGTGTCCGCATGCTATCGCACGTTTGACTTGAGGCTGCTATATGGAAAGGGCAAAATAATAAAAATAAAAACGGGGGGGGGGGGGGGGCTGACGGATGGTGTAGCACACTGTGGTATAAAGGTTACACACAGGGATAAGGTGCCTCGAAAAGGCTGGCCAACGTTTCGATAAGCGGACCTGTCTTCGCCAAAGCCGGCCTCGATCGTCATCCCCGGCAGGCTAGCTTTGACGGGTTAGTGGAGTGACGTCATGGGCGCTCGTAGTTGATGGTGGCTGGCTGGTAAAGGGAGAGACCGAGAAGAAAATGAGCGATGTCATTTGAAGGCTCCGGACGTGGTAAGACGAGCGGACAAGAGCGGGAGAATGGGAAGGCGGCGGGGAAAAAAGAAACAAAGATAGAGAAAGAGAAGGACATAGGACGATGGGGTTTCGGGGAGCGAGAGGTTAGGGAACATTCAGGGGTGTCGCAGGCGGCGAGCGTTTGTGGTTTTAGAAGAGCCGCGGTGAGTGCGCAAGTAACAAAAAAGAAGAAAAAAGATGCACGAGTCGAAAGAATGGCTTCAGTAGCGTAGCAGGAATGCGTGGAGTCATTTTGAAGGTGTTAAGATGGTGACACGGAGTCTGGGCACAATGGATGGGGTACTTGGGAGGCAGCGGCCTGGTCTTTCAAGGGAGGTAAGTCACAGTGCTTCCGCGTAGGCGTCGTCGCGCATGCGCAGAGAAGTGACGCGACCCTGTCTGGTCGAGGCGCCGGAAGAGGTGTCCTGGCGTCTGGGAACTTTGGAATGTGTCGGTTTGGGTCTTTAAAAGAAAAAAAAAGGGGAAAGAAAGGAAGGAAATATACCAGGAGGAAAGAAAAAAAACGAAGAAGAAATAGGAGGATGACGGCATGAAACAACGGGAGGGAGCAGGTTTACGTGCGAAAAGGGCTCGTCTGGTTTATATATGCATAGAAGCGTGGAAGAGAATAATAAATTGCGTGTTGGTGTAGAGAGGGGCGAGTGCAAGGAAAAACTGGAAATGGAGGAATAGGTGAGATTGAGAATCGAGGTTAGCTGGTGGCGTAACGTGTTTTGTGTCTTTGTTAATGATGCAAGAGTTTCTGGTTCAAGTTAGAGGTTTTAGCGACTCCAAGTTGCCACGTGCCAAATTTATCCCCGTCGGGTGCAGGAATTTAAACTTGTGTATGAGGTATGATTCTGTATATTCGCGAGGTGAGTGTAAATCTGATAGTATGCAGAGGCTTGCTTTGTCGAATACATGGCCACGTTCGTTGAAGTGGCTGGCTACTACCTTAGGTAAATTGTGTTCTGTATCTGCGCGGTGGCCGTTGAGTCTTGTATGAATTTGTTGTCCAGTCTCCCCTGTGTTTTGTTTGTTACAAGCGGCACATTCGTAGCCTTCTCTTTCTCTGTTTTTTGTTGGTTTTTTTTTGTTCTTTTCTTTTCCGCTGCCTTCCCACTCTCCCGCTCTTGTTAGAAACCGCACCCAGTGCTTTCAGACGACATCGCTCATTTTTCTTTTCAGTCTCTCCCTTTAACAGCCAGCCGCGACCGACAACGACAGCGCGTGACGTCACTCCCCTCACCCGTTAAAACCAACCCGCCGAGGATGACGATCTAGGCCGCCTTTGACGAAGGTAGGTCCTCCTATCGAAACGTTGGCCAGCCTTTCCGAAGCACCTCATCTCTGTTTATAACCTTTGTGTCATATATGGAAAGTGAAGTCGCTGGAGTATGTCAGCCGCACTTGAGTGGGGAGAAGGCATGCGGCATTGACTGGCGTGCTTACCGCAGTTGAACGGTTCCGTGATATATTTGTGCCAGCGGTGGCGGTACAACGCCGTGTTGCTTAGTGTTCCGATATATGCTGCATACGAGCCTATACAGGGACGCTAGTATTGCTGCTGCACGCAGTTACATTGCCTGGCAACTCAGTGCGGGCAGTAGGCTATTTCTGGCGGTTGAGCCTGTCGTGCTAGCCTTGCGGAGGACAGTTGCGCACGACTAACGGTCGTGCGTAAACATGGGCACTCCTTGCGCATGCGCAGCTGAGGCGAGCGAAGCTCGCACAACGCGTCTGATCCCCGCATTTTCAAGCGTTTGACGCGCAGTTCTTGCAGTTCACGGAAAAGCACATCCTGCCTCTGATCTTTCCCGTTTAAGATATAAAATTAACCGCTAAGATATATATACCCACAGTAGGGGACCAGCCGTAAATCGTGTGGTTAAGATAAACGGATAAAGTCGAAAGATATTAGCGATTTGGAAGTTGCAACTCGGATATTAAAAATTATGCATCTTTCTAATTATGCTTAGAGCTTCGTATTCACCAGCTGCTCTGTCACCCGTCGAGCACACACGTATATTCTAAGGTATATGTCAGCTGTCAGAATGACGCAGGAGATGAAGCCGTATAGGCTGTCACAGTCACCTTACACGTCGATCAGAGTGACCTTAGGTCGCCACCTTTCTGAATGTCGCCAACATCCGTTCTTCTTTCTTTCTTTCTTGAGGGGGCCGGGAGACATACTTTTGAAGCCAATCATCATCCGTGATGAAGGGAAATAAAGCGCTGCCAGTGGGCAGGCGCCATTCGGGCATTTGTGTTTCTCAGGCTGGTGGGGGAAGTCAGGATGTGCGAGACAAAACGAGGGCGAGGTGCATTCCCCCATTATGTGTTTGAGTGTCCCTGTTTGCGAACAGAGCCTACATGAGTCGCTTTCCTTGCCCCTTGTGATTTCGTTAATGTACTCTGGGTGTGGGCTTGTTGTTTGTTTGGAGTCGCTTAAACGCGACCGCTTGCGTTTTATGGAGTTGCTTCGCCGGTGGTGGGAGCGTGCGACGTCGCAGGCGTGAACGAGGAGGAGAGACACGAGGAACCCGGGGAGGCGTATCACGATATTTGTAGGTAGGCAGGAGAGAGAAAGAGAGAAAAAACAAGGGTAGGAAAGGTAGGGAGGTCAACCAGAACAGCATCCGGTTTGCTACCCTACACTGGGGGTGGGGGAAAGGGGAATAGAAAGAGGAAGAAAGGGAGAGAGTAAGCACTGAGTACGTGTGGGAGGAAAGTACGTGTGGGAGGTAGGCAGGAAGTTTGTGGGTCAGCTGGCGGAAGAGAGGTGTAACTGGAGATCGCTGGGAGAGGCTTTTGTTCTGCAGTGGACATAAATAGGATTGTGATGACACTAATGGTGACGAAGATTCACTTGAAGACATGTAGGCTAACCTAGTACGTGAGGGCAAATGCAGCGGAAACGCAAGCGGTAGTTGCACAATCTGTTGCCAGCTGTAGAAACATTCGAAGACAACACTATTGGCGGCGAGGAGTTACGGAGTGGCCATCTGTCGGAAGCGCCTCCCTTGCGTAGTACGAGAGGTCACGCGGCGCGCTACTCATAGGTTTCGCTTACGGCGCTCAATAAGAACACCACGCGGTAGCCCTCCTGGACATTTATGTAGGCGCTCTCAAAGCGAGGGAAGTTTCTGACTGTCGATATAACAATCTTGGGCAAACTGAAAGCACAGGATCGTTTACGGGCGCTATCTATTTACGGAATACGTACAGTGAACGCCACTGCGCGCGGTCGCCCCAATGGAGTCTCCCGACCGGGCTTCTTGCGTGAAAGGTAGGCAAACGCTGAGAGTAAACTATGTGAAATATGTTCTTATAGTGGGCTGTCTGTACAACCGAATGGGGCGTAACAGAATGGAGCCTCAATCCAGCGATCGCACGGGTTCGCAGCGACCGACTGCGCGCCTGCATGCATGTCCGCGCACAATGTTTTGCTTTCGCTGTGAGCGAGTTTTCGCACTTTGCCGTGAGCTTTAGGCCGCAGCGTATGAGCATTCGACAGTACACTAGCAACCATTGTTGCGTGGACGCTATCAGAAGTCTTCAAAAATAATTCAGTTAATGAGACTTCGACGCCTATAGCTATGCGACGACTGTGACATGCCGTCACGACGATTCAATATTTTTTTGTCTTCTAAATTATTGGACATTTCAATGTTATTTCTCAAGTTGCGTCGCACTGTATGTTTATCTGTCTTCTCAGCGTGCGATTTCCCTCTGCTTGTTTTTCGTAATCCAGTGCGTTAATTCCTGACACAAACATGACGATACGCCGTGCCCTTTCTTTAATGTGCGTCTTATACCGCTCCCTTGCCGTTCCAGTGAACTTGCCAGTATCTAGCATCAACAATTTCATAGACCAAACCGTCATGACATTAGCCGGGCAGCGGGCCCGGGCGAGTGTCTCAGTGTGCGTTTTCTGCTACTCACCTAACATCGCGCAGTCCCGGCGCCGTAGCAGAAATGTTCCTCGCGTCTGTGCTTGCTGCATACCGGAGTTGTATCCGATAGTAGTCTGCCGGTTCTAAGTTTCGGCTGCCGAACTTCAGGCAGCTCCTTGCCAGGCGGCTACGTGTGAATAAGGCTGACACCGGGCTCCGTTGCGTACGTCCGGCACTGCGGCACCGAGCAGTAGCCTACCATGCTGTACGCCTCCAAAGGCAGCCACTACCTATTGTAGTGCTTTCAAATGTTGTCAAGCATACACCCAAAACCTCACCGCTTAATCAGAACTGCGGCGCAGGTGGGACTTGAAACTTTCGTTTTCAGCTCGCTTCGGCGCTTCCGAAGCAGCCGACGCGGCCGCTGTGTCCACGTGATCCCTCACTCCACGTCACGCCGACGGTGGCGCTAGATTTTCCAGTGGTGGAGCTCGCCCCCAATATCCGCCATAGCCATGGAGACGTGTGGCTTCTATATGCTTGCGCGTCCCGTTATAGGCCTATGTACGCGCCGCAATTGCCGAACTATCTCGGAAGATAGGTGGGCCCACAACTCGCGGCTCCAAGCGAGCGAGACCAAGAAGAAGCCTAATTCACTATTCATCGGTGATCGAGGAACGCGACAATGCAGCCACCGGCGACAATTCGCACAGAAGCGGAAGTCGCGTGCGTCGCCATAATTCATAATGCTATTTCCTCTCGTGAGTAAACATACGTCCGTTTACGTCGCGAACTTATGCCAAAGTGACACTATAGCACATCGATTGCGGGAACGCTATATAGGATCGCAATGATGGGACCACATGGCACGCAGCCGGCGCTTTTCTGCGTCATCGCGGTGGGCGCTGGGGGACCAAATGCAGTCGTAATGCGTCACGGGGACTTCTGCCCTTTCACCGAATGCGACAGTGCATTAGCTCGGTGTCCTCGGCGCCCTGCGGCGCTGCAAAAATCGGCGGCAACCAACCATTCCGAGCACTATTGCCTTTGGGTGGCTGAGCACTGCGCGTTAAGTCCTTTTTTACCTCTGCTCGCGCGCGCCACTCTCAACCGTTGAATTACTGATATGCCCTTACTTGACAAATAAGAAGAGTTAGCATGCTTTTAGAGCACAGCTCTGAAGCCGCAGACATACTCCGACGGAAAGTGCGCGTCGAGCTCCGTAACGTCACGATGGCGAACGCACAACCGACGTCGCCGTTTGCATCCGCAATGCACCAGCAGTGCGTTGATGACTCCGCAATACTTCCGGTCAGCCGTTTTCCACAGTCCAGTTAGCCAAAAAAAAAAAAGGGTTTTGTCGCATATTATACTGTAGGCACATATTCTTGATCGTTTTAAGATTTAAAGAAGCTGCGCCGTGCGTCGGGCTCATTGGTGGCCTTTTATTTTTTTATTTTTTTTATTGCACTTGACATTACAATTTACTCGTCAACGCTCCAGCACTGCCGCAACAACTGGAGGGTCCTATAAATTTATAGGCTATTGTAACTTGCGTTGTTCCGGAGGGCTTAACCGTAAGTCTCCTAGGAACGCTGTTAGCACCAAAAGGGCCTTGTACGCCAACGACACCACGCAACCGGCGTGTCTGGCGCGTGAATAGCTCCGTTCCTATGTTTTCGCCTTGCAGCGGCGCGCCGAGCCGCCCACGCATCCCAGCATTCCTCGCGCGGAGCGACCTGAATGACGCAACGGCGGGAGCGCGCGAAAGCGCGTCCGCCATTGCGTCATTCTCGGTGCACTCCGCGACGCGGTCGCATAGCAACGCGAAACGTAGGGGCCGTTACCTCCGGTTGTACTAGGGACGTATTCTGAAACGTTCGCCGCGGCGAAAGTTTCGCACTGGCCACGCCTCCGCCGTTGCGGCGCGCGCTGAATGGCTGCTTTGACAAAACCGGAAATTCACTTGCGCCACCTGAACTTCCGGTTTTGTCAAAGCAGCCATTCAGAGCGCGCCGCAACGGCGGAGGCGTGGCCAGTGCGAAACTTTCGCCGCGGCGAACGTTTCAGAATACGTCCCCTACACTGCGTCCGACTTTTGCCCAGCTCACCGTCGCGACGTAGCTGGCTTCGAGCAACGTGGCGCGATGCCCTGTAAACGCTGGAACGTATCGGGCACTTTAGGCGCCCGTCCCTGCGTTGGGCTTCGGTGTCTCGCGGCGACCCTCGGCGTAGCCGAGCGAACGAGCACAGGCAAGGATGAAAGGGCGAACGCGGAGCGGCGATAGCGAAGAGAGCGCGAGGAGCCAAGCGGAGGAGGAGGGTATGGCGAAAGCGCGAGAAAAGCGTAGTGCCGCGCAAGACGTGCTCTGCGGCGACCATCACTACGAAGTGGCACCGGAGCGGCGTTCGTCGTCTGTTCCCCGATGACGCCATCGATAAAGCATGCGGCGAGCGCGTCTACCGATACCGTGTGTGAAAACAAAGCGCTGCATGAGCGGAGGTCTGTCTGCGGCGGCTGCTGTGAATCGCACGCGCGCGTTACCCACGCGGGTCCTCTCCCGATAATCCCGATAATAGATCGGATGCATTGTAGTGCAATCAACAGCAATCGCAGAAAATTCGGCACCGGACGTCACCTCGGCGAATACAATTGGGAACCAAATTCCGAAACCACGCATACCCAACCACTTCTCTACCCCAAAAGTTGCTCAGACCTTGTCTATCATACTTTGCAAGGTTATTCCTCTGAATTTTGACAGCCCAAAAACAAATGTAGCGAAAGAAAAACACCGACAGCGCATATCTTTTATGTTAGCTCTCCTCAAACTGAAATATTAAAAGTGCGAAACCATAAGAGGAGGTCGACCTACGCAAGAGGCCGCGTTTCTACCAGAAAGCTCGCCTTCGTGCATAGCGTTCGCAGCCAGCGTTTCCCGGTAAACATTACGGTTGCATAAGCTGCAGTTGCCGGAAAGCATGAAAGGCAGTAAGGGTCTTTGAACGCGCTATCGCGTTCCACTCTTCAAGGCGAAGGTTAAGCGTCCACCAAATTTTTTAAGGGCCTCCTGCGTGCACTTTTAGCTTCCTTTACCTTACTATTTTTGCATTTTCAATTAAACGTGACGTCTTACACTATGTTCTGGCAGGCTTCATTTGTTTGTCACTTTGCATTGTTGTGATTAGTATTTTGCGTTGTTGCATGTAAATGCATAGGGGCGGAGACAGATCGTCGTTAGCCAGAAAACAAGTCAGCGATGTTGTTGTTTTTTTACATCAAACGCGTCTCTGTATTGTACGGACGTATAATTTGTAGTTGCACCTTGACGCACGAAGACTCCTCGCTAAAAATGGGACGCCTATATAGGTTAGCGACAGCGCCACAATCATATGACAAAGTGGCCTCCCCATCTTCTATTCGTGTCACGCGCACGAGGGGCATTGCTTATTTTTTCCGCTCCTGGCATCAAAAACGCGGTCGCTCATTGACTAAAAGCGACCATATTTCACTTGCCTCCCGCGTAAATGTGAAAAACAAAAGAAAATAAATTGGCGCCGCTGTACGCGCTCCAGTTCAGTATAGGCGATCTGCGGCCGCATCCATTTACATCGATTACCGGGACGTGTTTTCATTGTCGCGCCCATCCATTACCCGGGCACGTATGCTTGCAACAACAAACGAACGAGCGACGTATACGTAAGGAGGAACATCGTCCACACAATGTTCGAGGAAACGCCCCTCAATTTGCTAAGCGGTATCTCTGTCGTGCGAGGTGTTCCCGACCACATAAGGGTCCGTGGAGACAGTAAACAGCGAATAAGGTCAGGTTATATAGAGCGGAACCTGTACCGGAGGGCATGTACGATCGGGGCCCAGTATCATGACCGGCGAATATAAGGTGTCGATTGAAATCGAGAACTGTTCCCTTGACCCGGTCCTATATGTTGCTACGTGCTTTGTATACGTATGCGCGTGCGTCTGTCGAACGATGCGGACGGTCGCGTCCTGACCGCCCAGGAAAAGCAGCGGCGTTTGTATGCGATCCACGTATACGCCGTTTTGCCCAGTTCCCTGGCACTTCCCCGGTCCCCGTCCCGCCACGTTGGGCTCTCGGAAGAGCTGCGTTCTCGGTGCCCACGAATCGACTGCTTCGTGACGTACGTGACTCCACTCACATACGAGATCGTCCCGGTGGCTCGCCACTGCACCTGCGCCACAATTCCGTGACGTTGTGCATGCCCCGTGCATCGAACCCTATAACTCCCTTGTGGCCACCGATATTTATTCGCGCCAGCACGGCGCTTTTGCCGCTGGAGGTAAAATAGATTGCTTTAGCTCGTCTGGTATTCCGGTAAAGGCAAGCGGACTGGGCGTTTTGCCGGATGAGCGGAGGTGCAAACGTGAGCGGCCTGCACGGTGAAGCCACCTGGTGGCGCAGAGCTCAACCAGACGAACATAGCTAATATATTGCGGTAGCCAAGTGTATGTTGCTTTGCTTGCTGGTATAAATTGTCGGCAGAAACACGATGACGCCGCTGCCGAGAATTCACACGAGCAGCGTAGTAAGATACACTTGGTTGTTGCAATGGACGCGTTCCAATTATGGCGGGCATCGGAGTCAGTCTACGTACACAGCTAAGGAGACAGCACGAGGCAACTTCGAAGCCATGTAACGGAACCCATTTCGAGCCGTCTGGAAGACCCTTCTGTGACGTGACACCATCTCGCGGCGTCAAAAAAAATAGTTATGAAAAGCATACATTATTTCTGTATTTCTGTATTATTAAGTATTTGCGCTTGCGAATCCATTAAAAACGCGATGTGACACATTACGCGCAAAGGAAACCAGTCTATGTTTTCTTGTGCGCAGACGACCTTCCTGTCGAACTTCTAAGGCCCTGCTCAGCCACCATCTTGTCTGGACGGGAAAGTAGCCTGCGTCGTTTTCGACTTCGATCCTGTCTTCCGGAAACTGTCTACTTTGAAGTTTTCGTGAGAATTGAGACTTACAATAGTTAAAATGGCGGTTTCGCCATCTACTTTGCCGTCTACGCCTAGTGCTGGAACACAGCCATGAGCTCCGTGGTTGCTTGATTTAGCTCTGTGCTACCAGGTGGCTGCACCGTGCAGGACGCTCACGTCTGCGCCTCCGCTCATTCGTTAAAACGCTCAGTCCGCTTGCGTTTACCGGGATACCGGATGCGCTAAAACTATAGAGACTTTTAGCTTGTCCGCTATTCCGGTAAACGGGAGTGGTTTGGGCGGATTGCCGGATTTTCGGGGGCGTAAACGTGAGCGGCCAGAGCGGTGCAGCCGCCTGGTAGCGACATCAGGTTCAACCATACAAGTGGGGGTGGTCGAAAAAAGTTTTTGACCAATCGTGGAGGGCCGATAGAAGAATTGGAATAGAAAAGTTTGGAATGGTTTTACGTTATAGCGCCCTAGAAGTAGTATGTGATACTACTGGACTAGACGTGCTATGTACTTCAACGACTATCCCACTAGTCGACTATGAGGGGTACTACTAGGACTATCACACTAGGAGTGGTATGTGGTACTACTAGACTAGGAGTGGTATGTACTTCAACGACCAGTCCACCTGGTTCGTTCCCGCTAGAAAAGGCGCTAGGGTGTAGGGCACGGTACCTCCGACGACGGAGACGATTAACTGGTCCTTGCTGGAGCTGCCAGCCACATTGGTCAGCGCTGCAAATGTTCTCGCAAGTATATAACTTGCAAATTTCCTTCAGTGTAATTACTGCTTCTTTCGCGCAACTACTTGGATGTTTTCTTGGTGCAGTGTGAGCCAGAGTGGTATCGCACAGTCGATCCTCTGCAAAATAGAGAAGAAAAAGAAGGATGATGGTAAACTGTAGAACGTCTTCAGAGAGAGGCTTCGGGAATGACACACAAAAGAAAAAGGAGAAAGGAAGCTTAGCCAGTGTCACGTACGACCTGTTATCCTGTACTGAGGGGATGTTAGCAAAGGGAATTATATATAAGATAAGGGGAGAACGAGATAAGAAAACATGGGGAACAAATTCGATTCGCGAAAAAAAAAAGACGAAAATACAGCACGACAGTTATTATAATGCCTCTCACTCAGTTCTGCATGTCTGCGAATAAACGTGTTTAAAGATCCCTGTGCCGACGACGTATGGCCGAGCTAGGGCCTCAGGATTCTTTCTTCCGACAAGGGACGATTCCTGAGTATAGATATATTGCTATATAGATTATACAATGCCTATGCAATATCTGTAGGCAGCCCGTGGACTTTGCCATTGCGTTGACATTGCATTTGTAGGCTTTCCGCAACCAATCGGTTTGTAATTCTACTTCTGTAGACAATATCGAACAGGCTTGTCAATGAATATTGCATAAACGCAGTGCACATAACATCATATATCCAATAGGACAGGGTCACATTTCGACAGGGGGCAGGATGACAGAACTTATGTGTAGTTCTAATCAGACAGACGTTAAAGAACCCCACGTGGCCAGTCTCTCCTAGTTCCAGTGCTGCTCAGGAACATTAAAGGTACACTGAAGGCAAATACTAAATGGACGTGAACTGTTTAAATACCGATCGGTGAGTAAACCGGCACCCGACAGACGGCGTTACGGTATGTTGCACCAGACGCAAACACGTTACCATGCAGAAACGGAGCCAAGACAGAGAGCGGTGGATTCGCCGCTGCAACTGCTTTTGTTCAAGTGGCGCG
Source organism: Dermacentor andersoni (assembly GCF_023375885.2). NCBI lineage: Eukaryota > Metazoa > Arthropoda > Arachnida > Ixodida > Ixodidae > Dermacentor > Dermacentor andersoni. The sequence continues at coordinate 123,862,579 of NC_092821.1, read as the reverse complement.
GACCGTTCTGGCATTCTGCGACATCCCATGGAACTGGAATTCGCTGCTACTTGCGCTTTGTGCTATAGTTTCGCGAGCCAGCAGAACCAGCGCAGCACTTCGCGATAACGAAATTACTGAAACGCGAAAGGGCGCGGGCGTGGCGGAGTCGAGCGAATACGAAACCTTTCGACCGCCCGCGTCCTTGTATATGAGTTTTGTTTTTCTAAAAATGAAATAGAAATGGACAAGTAGCATTTTCTTTCGTCTTATAATGCAATACAATCATGTTTTTATAACACGTGGGCGTGTTCTAGTGGCAGAATTTACATGAGGAGTGCCTTCGTCATCGGGCAAGTACTTGAATGTCTCGGAGCAGTCTCTACGTCCTGCATATGCCTCAATTTCTCTATTACTAAATTTTTGTGTGTGATAAAGTTGACGACTTAGAGATTCTCGAGCACTAATCTATCACTTTGGCTTGACTTTATATTTGCCTTTAGTGTCCCTTTAAGCTCGCCGAGGGATTGCTGATTAATTGCAACTGAACCAATCAATCTTCTCTCTACTTTTTTTTTAAATTCTGCTTTACAGTGCAAACAAACGCAGGTCAGGGGAAATGTACGTCTAAAGACTTGACTAAGACCTTTCTATCGGAAAGCCTAAAATTCGAATGGACATGCCTACAACGAAAAGTCAGAAATTAAGCAACCAAGTCCGCAAGTAAGTGGGGCATTTAGCTTCGTGTCAGCAGACGATCTACGAAACTTTCAATTTCATTTCGAAGAAGACGAAAAAACAGCAACAAGCCGCTCCCGTTCAAGATCTGGCCAGGGCCCTGTCAAATTAATCATCCCGCGAAAGCCGCTTAGGCGAAGATGATAACATGACACCCGCGTTCTGAAGGCTCTCGTCTTAATAGATTAATCATCTCTTTATGGCGAGGCGCCATGTCACACTTCGCCGGCACAAGTTTACACACGCAGCACTTGCGCGAGGCAGCGTCTAGACAGCCTTCCCCCTCCTTTACTTTCTCTCCTCGCATCGACGGAGAAAGGTTAATTGCCCTTTTCGCCTAAACATGGGTGGGGTCTATGCGTCGGCCGTGTCGATCGTCGAAGCAAACAACACGCTCGCTCTAATCGAAATGTCGCCCCCTTTAAACGCCGCCCACCCCCTACCCGCCCCCCGCGTAACGACGTCCATTTTCGCGAGCCCACTGAACTTGGAATTGTCAGTTGACAACTAAGCACCTCAACGCCGAATGCATGTGGGCGTGACCCGCTCGACTCGGTCGCGAAGCTGGAGAGATTCAGCCGGGGGAGACGTGTTCAGTGTAGCGGAGACGTTGTGTTCCTAGGCGCGTACCATTATAGATAGTTGCTGCTTGTCCGTGGACTTCCAACAGTAGTTCACACGGACGACGTGGTTACCGGAGCCGTGGACGGAAAGTAGTCGATCTGGTGGCGACATCTCGTGACGCTTCGTCCAACTGCAAATGCTTTTCAAAAGCATTTCTTTTTTTATATGTCGCGTCAATGCTCGCGATCTAAGGGAAGTCATCAAAAACAGGTCACATACCTCTCTATCTGACACGTTAACGATTATGCCGCTCATAACGCTTTACACTATAAGTTAAGAAGTAGAACATGATGGGCCACTGCATTATAAACATCGCTTGCTCTCCGGTTGAACTCAGCGTCACAAGATGTGGCTACTAGTGTGCGAGGCTGCCTTCCGCCTTTTTCGGCATTCCGCCAACGCTGATACGGTAACGGGCTCTCCAATGTTGCTTGCAAAGATCGTTGTGTTTCTACTGACATTTCGATGCCTTCAGCTGACTTCTTGTTGAGATGCGAATGAATATCCAGCAACTGGGTGTCTCCAGTTTGCAGATGCAGGATATCGCTAACGCACGGGCGTGACCGGTACGATAGAGTCGTATTGTTGCACGGGGATTATTTAGCTTAAGGGAGGTGTATTATAGCGTATATGACGTATGCCGAAAACGTACCACAGAAGTCGTTATTGAAAATCTGTTGCGTTTCTACTGACATTTCTTAGCTTCAGTTCTATTCTTAGCGTGGCGATCCAATCGAATATGATGCCCGAGCAGCAATAGCAACATTGGATGCTAGCAAGAGCGCTGGCGGCGACACGCGAAAATATTTTATTTATCTATTCTGAAGAAAGTTTGTTAAACGGCTGTATGCGAAATGGCCTTTAGACAGCTTTAGAGTAGCCTAAATACGCTAGCGTATGATCGTTGCTTGAATATGCTGGTTCATATGAAGGTCATCATCATCATCATCAGCCTCGTTACGCCCACTGCAGGGCAAAGGCCTCTCCCATACTTCTCCAACTGCCCCGGTCATGTACTAATTGCGGCCATGCCGTTCCTGCAAACTTCTTAATCTCATCCGCCCACCTAACTTTCTGCCGCCCCCTGCTACGCTTCCCTTCCCTTGGGATCCAGTTCATAACCCTTAATGACCATCGGTTATCTTCCCTCCTCATTGCATGTCCTGCACATGCCCATTTCTTTTTCTTGATTTCAACTAAGATGTCATTAACGCGCGTTTGTTCCCTCACCCAATCTGCTCTTTTCTTATCCCTTAACGTTACACCCATGATTCTTCTTTCCATAGCTCGTTGCGTCGTCCTCAATTTAAGTAGAGCCCTTTTCGTAAGCCTCCAGGTTTCTGCCCCGTACGTGAGTACTGGTAAGACACAGCTGTTATAAACTTTTCTCTTGAAGGATAATGGCAACCTGCTGTTCATGATCTGCGAATGCCGGCCAAACGCAACGCAGCCCATTCTCATTTTTCTGATTATTTCACTCTCATGATCCGGATCAGCAGTCACTACCTATCCTAAGTAGATGTATTCCCTTATCACTTTCAGTGCCTCGCTACCTATCGTAAACTGCTGTTCCCTTCCGAGGCTGTTAAACATTACTTTAGTTTTCTGCAGATTAATTTTTAGACCCACCCTTCGGCTTTGCTTCTCCAGGTCAGTGATCATGTATTGCAATTGGTCCCCTGAGTTACTAAGCAAGGCAATATCATCAGCGAATCGCAAGTTACTAAGGTATTCTCCATTAACTCTTATCCCCAATTTTTCCCAATCCAGGTCTCTGAATACCTCCTGTAAACATGCTGTGAATAGCATTGGAGAGATCGTATCTCCCTGCCTGACGCCTTTCTTTATTGGGATTTTGTTGTTTTCTTTATGGAGGACTACGGTGGCTGTGGAGCTGCTATAGATATCTTTCAGTATTTTTACGTACGGCTCGTCTACACCCTGATTCCGCAATGCCTCCATGACTGCTGAGGTTTCGACTGAATCGAACGTTTTCTCGTAATCAATGAAAGCTATATATAATGGCTGGTTATATTCCGCACATTTCTCTATCACCTGATTGATAGTGTGAATAGGATCTATTGTTGAGTAGCCTTTACGGAATCCTGCCTGGTCCTTTGGTTGACGGAAGTCTAAGGTGTTCCTGATTCTATTTGCAATTACCTTAGTAAATGCTTTGTAGGCAACGGACAGTAAGCTGATCGGTATATAATTTTTCAAGTATTTGGCGTCCCCTTTCTTATGGATTAGGATTATGTTAGCGTTCTTCAAAGATTCCGGTACGCTCGAGGTCATGAGGCATTGTGTATACAGGGTGGCCAGTTTTTCTAGAACAATCTGCCCACCCTCCTTCAACAAATCTGCTGCTACCTGATCCTCCCCAGCTGCCTTCCCTCTTTGCATATCTCCCAAGGCTTTCTTTACTTCTTCCGGCGTTACCTTTGGGACTTCGAATTTCTCTAGACTATTTTGTCTTCCATTATCGTCGTGGGTGCCACTGGTACTGTATAAATCTCTATAGAACTCCTCAGCCACTTGAACTATCTCATCCATATTAGTAATGATATTGCCGGCTTTGTCTCTTAACGCATACATCTGATTCTTGCCAATTCCTAGTTTCTTCTTCACTGTTTATAGGCTTCCTCCGTTCCTGAGAGCATGTCCAATTCTATCCATATTATACTTCCTTACGTCAGCTGTCTTACGCTTGTTGATTAACTTCGAAAGTTCTGCCAGTTCTATTCTAGCTGTAGGGTTAGAGGCTTTCATACATTGGCGTTTCTTGATCAGATCTTTCGTCTCCTGCGATAGCTTACTGGTATCCTGTCTAACGGAGTTACCACCGACTTGTATTGCACACTCCTTAATGATGCCCACAAGACTGTCGTTCATTACTTCCACACTAACGCCCTCTTCCTGAGTTAAAGCCGAATATCTGTTCTACAGCTTGATCTGGAATTTCTCTATTTCTCCACATATTGTATGATGCCAGGGTTAGCGCAGAGAATGAGGTATATTTGATTTCTAGTCTCGCCGTTCGGGCTCCTCTACGTACACTTTCGGCTATCCCGCTTGCGGAAGAAAGTATTCATTATCCTCATATTATTCTGTTCCGCAAAATCTACTAATAACTCCCCCCTGCTATTCCTAGTGCCTATGCCGTATTCCCCCACTGCCTTGTCTCCAGCCTGCTTCTTGCCGCCAAAAATTATAGTGTATTTAGTTTTCACTCTACCCATCGCCGATTCCGCGTCTTCACAGAAGCTTTCGACTTCCTGGTCATCATGACTGGATGTAGGGGCGTAGACCTGCACAATCTTCGTTTTGTACCTCTTATTAAGATTAACAACAACACCTGCCACCCTCTCGTTAATGCTATAGAATTCCTGTATGCTACCAGCTATATTTTTATTAATCAGGAATCCGACTCCTAGTTCTCTTCTTTCCGCTAAGCCAGGTTCATATTCCAATAGCGGCCTGTCCGGAGCCAGTGATTCTTAGCACCCTCAGCTGCGTCGCAGGTCTGACCGCCACCGTGGTCAGTTGCTTCGCAGCTGCTGGGGACTGAGGGCCGGGGGTTTGATTGTTGTGTTCATATAGGAGGTTGTGGCCAAGTACTGCACCAGGGTGGGCAATCCTGCTCTGGTGAGGGAGTGCGTTACCGGTTCTGGTCACCGGGATCAGGCCACACTCCAGGCCTGTTTGTGCAATTTTATCAAAACGCGGATTTTTTTTTTTTTGATCCGGTGGAAAATTGCCGGCACCGGGATTCGAACCACGGACCTCTTGCACGCGAGGCGGGTGCTCTACCTCTACGCCACCGCTGCACTTCTGAAGGTGCTCATATGAAGGTGCTTTAGCACATATCAGAGTCGTAGACGCTTGCCTGAACATAACGACGCGACAGCAGCTTTCATGGTGGTGCCCGGAACAGTTAGCTTGGGCAGTCTGTAGAAAGCGTCTGGCATTCTCCTTACGCATCTTGTCTGCTAATGTCTCTGGGATGCGACAGGTAGATCGATGAACTTTCATGCCATAAGTATATCGAACGAAACAGGTCACTTGGCAAATTATGCCCACACACCCACACAAAGTGTGTGGCACTAGCTTAGCCAAAAAGGCGCGTGTTTGAACGATTTTAACTGGACGAGCAACCGCTATCGGAAAAAAAGAATTCTACGCAGTCGAAGGGACCTAACGTCACAGAAGAAGGCCGTGCAAGCGCTATTTCGCTTTTTGCGATCTACCGGCCGTTGTGAACGTCCTTAACTGGAACGCCTTTTGTGTGTGTGTGTCTCTATGTGTGCGTGATTTTTGTTTTTTTTAGCGTTTTCCTCTCTGTCATCTATCTAACCCCTATCTCCCATCCCCAGTGTAGGGTAGCAAACCGGAGACTGATATCTACTTAACCTCCCTGCCTTTCTCCTTCATCTCTCTCTCTCTCTCTGAACGATCAAAGCATGTGCGAATGAAGTCTCCAAACACATTCTGTGATCTCTCTTATTAAGAGACACTGCACGACTCCGCGTTCAATCAAAATGCGAAGAGATTTATTGAAATAAGCGATTGGCAATTTCGCCCACCTCCCAGCGTTAGAGTGTCATCATCATTAAGGGATTGTACGTTTTATCACTTTTGATGCTCAGTATTTCCTTTTATTTTTGTCCTAAGAGGTTATCACAAGACCCATGAATCAACAGATGAAGAAAAGGGGCAGATTAAATAAACGCACACAGCCCTGTGCGATGCAGGTCCAGTAGCAATGAATTTGCGCATTTGTTGCGCATTATCCTAGGGCACTGTCATCCGGAAGATTAGGCTTGACTTTGGCCTTCCTGGGCATCTTGTGCTATACATATCCCAAGTACCAGGTAACAGCCGCGAGATGTGCAGTGTTTCCGGCGTATAAAGGTGCAGGAGCCGGGCATTCGGGACACGTTCCAGGGTTGTCACTGTCCGATCTCCGAACCCAAGTGAAAACTGGCGTCAGGGCCAGGGCAGCCCGAAGACTCCGAAGATAAATCTTGCGCCACCCGGGATAGGTTTCGGGGAAGGGAACAGACACGCGTGTGTCCTGCACTTGTACACACGCTGGCGGGGCATAAGATAGATATGGTTAGCTGTGCACTTGGCCGATGGAATTGTTCTACGGGCTCCCTGAATTCAGCGTGGGTTCAGAGACACGGTTGTTGTCGATCCTGCGCTTAAAGACCACGTGTTCCGCCTCTCCTATTCCAACACTGTCAGTAAAATATGCACTAAAGGAAGCGAAACGCCCTAATTTCTTAGCGTAGGGAAGACGCGCCTTGAAGATTCTAGCGTATCCGTCAGCGGGATCATGCTGCATAATGTCCTTAGCTAGAGCGATAGCGTCAAGGTCGAAAGCTGGGCTCGTTGCTACATGATTAACGTCAAAAGTACCTGCGAAAAACACGACGTACACAAGCAAGAAGACGAAGGGACGAGGCTGGATAGCGTTCTTCGGTCTGTTGCTTCATCTTTCGGTTGAAACAGCATAACTGTAAATTAGCATAGCGCCCCGGGCTAATTTTCTGCCTCGCTTACAGCTGTCACGTGAGCTTCCATTACCGCAAGGGCGCTGTATGAGTTCAGATAAAGAACGATTAAAAAGAGCAGCTGAGAGTATCTAGATGGGCGCGAACGGGAAGCCCAGGCGTAGCAGACGAATAAAAGTATGCAAACGCGCCTTGCAGACGACACCCGTCGCCATCAGAAGCTCAAGGCGCCAGCTTCATTGCATTCGTCTCTGAAAATCTGTTTCGTCTTTCGCTTCAGGACGCTTTTTTTTTTTTTTCGTAAAGCTCGCGCTAAAATTGGAAAGTAAGCCGCGAAGCTATGCGCTCATTCAGCGCTCTTCCAGTCGTGCGAACGCACGAAAGCGAGTGATACCGACGAAGGAAGCGAAAGGAAACAAAATGAAAGAAACAAAAAAAAATTTGCGAGGGGGCGCGAGGGATGATGAAAACGCGCGGCAATAACAAAAACAAGCAACGCGCGCGCGTCGCCTGCAGTTCTCGCCGGTCGGTCGCGCCCGCCTAGCAGACGGAACGAAACCGAACCTCTTCCTTCCGCCCCGGCCGCGCGCTCGGAAACCACGCGGTCCGCCGCCGGCCACGTGGTGAGCGAACGGAGGCGGGCTCAAGGCGACCACGTGACGAGTACGAAGGGGTCCACGTGGTACGATCACGTGATTGGCGAGCGGGCGCAAAAAGAGCGCGCGCGCATGCTTGATTTGAGCGCGAGCGATCGCGCCGCCGCCGGCGGAGAGAAAGAGAACTTTAGCTCAGAGAGGGAGAGCAAAACGGCGAGGAGGTGCATGGCGCGAGCCTGAACGGCGCTGAGGGCGAGGGTACGGATCCCTTGGCTCGCGCGAAGAGGACATTGGGGTGGAGGGTATTACACGAGGAGGCGAGCGAGCCGGCGCAGGCTGGTTTTGCGGGCCGCTTCGTTTTGTTTGTTTCGTATTTTAATGACGAGCGCCTTTCTCTCGCCCGTCGCGCGCCGCTCTTCCCCGCAGTTCTCCTCCTCCTTTTCCTCGTTTCGAACTCTCTGTCACTCTGTCTCTCGCTCTCTCATTTCGTTTTCTTTCTTTTTCTCTCTACGCCCCTCTCCCTTCCACCGGATTCTTCAGCTTTCTCCGGGGCGCTGTTTGTCTTTTGTGCATCTGTTGCCAGCGGCCTGCCTGCCTGCCTTGCCACAGGCCTCGGCACAGCCACAGCAGCCAACTGCCGCCGCTGAGCTCTCCGTTGTTGGTCGTCAGCGCGCGCGTGTCGAAGCCAAGTACTACCTCCACTCTGCGGCTGCCCGGCGTAGAGAGAGGAGACGAGCGGCAGTTTTTTGTCACACGGCGTGCAACGTAGCAGCAGCAGCACCTCAGCGGTAACTTTTGCCTCTGTTCACGCCCCCGGACGACGCAAGCCGGCGAGTTTGAACCCGAGCGAGTTGGAGACACACAGAAGAAAGGAAAAGTGCGTGTGTTTGCGTGCTCCTCGTGCTTTTTTCGAGAGAGAGAGACTCACTACCCGCGACCGAGCGGGACCCGGCAGCTATGGGTTAGACTACCGAAAGAAGTATTTACAAACCCCGCTGCTAGTTGAATCGCGCTGAACGATTGGTTCTTGATTTTTTTGTTTTCTTTCGTTTCCTCTTATTCTTTTATCGTGTTTTCTTCCTCTCTCTGAGCTCATGGTTCTCTTGCCCGTTCCTGTGCGGAGGACTTGTGTGTTTATCGTCGCGTTAATTTGCGCCGGCTGCCTTCTTGAGCTACAGGAGAGGTACAAGAGGAGTTTGTTCGTCGACAGTGTCTGCGGGAAGCTGAAAAAAACAAACAAATAAGAAAGAAAACAAGAAGCAAAATAATATAGGGGGAGTTCGGTTCTCCGTCGTCGTGTTGCTCCGTGTTGCTCTACAGGTGGTTTTTTTTCGTGTGTGTGCGAGGCGGGCGAACGGGCGCCTGTGTGTGTGTGTTGTTTTTTTCAAGTTCTAGCACGCGCCTGTGTTTCGGTGTTCCACAGTGTTGCTGCGGCCCGGCCGCAAGGATTATTTTGATCAGCGACGTCGAAAGATCGGTTGGTTGGTTGGGTGTTGAGCCGCGTTGCTCGATGCTTCGTGGCGGATAGCGGCGACGTGCGCAGACCGCCTATCTCTCTTCGGCTCTCCGACTGTATAGTGTGTTGTGCGGCGCCGAGTTAGTGTGTGCGTGCGTGCGCGCGTGTGTGTGTGCGCGGCTCGTCGCCGTCTTCGAAAACATGATATCGGCCGCCTCTCGAAGGCGCCGTAGTCGTCCAACCTCGACTGCCGCTCCGCGCTACCTCCGACGCCGCTGCGACGTCGCGGCGAGCGGTGCTGCTCGCACTTCGCGGCGGCCCACATGACGTGGTGTGCTGGTGACGCTGCTATGATAGCCGCCGGGGTGAGGAATTCCTACGTCGAGCCGACGAAGTCAACCGCCGTCAGCCCCATGCCAGCCGGCGAGGGGATAGTGACGCGTCCCTGAAACGAAAAACAGCAACAACAAGACACGTGAGTACCGTAGCTCTGTTTGTACAGTGCGAACGCCTAGCTCTTCCTTTCTTTCGTTTTTTTTTTTCGTGTGTCTAAAAACCACCTCTCGAAGTTCATTCCGTCGCCCTCGTGAGCATTACGAGACGAGCTATGTGTAATGCCACATATCGAGAGCGTTATGTCAGCGTATTATCCACGGCTGGTATAGCAAAGGCGAATGCAAGCTGTGCCGGGCCCGCTCGCTTTTCTTTTGCAACGGAGTCGACTGACTCAGGCCTCGAGGAACGGCAACGGCGGTGTTACATATGCGAGTCCGGCCAACAACGCATATTACACATGCACTCGCTCACACACGCCCCCTTTTTTGGCTTCGTCGTTCCGGTGTTGTGCTCCTATTCGAGTGGTTTGGCAGAGGCGGTTGCCTTTCTTCGCGTCATTTTTCTTGAAGCCAATTTTTGTTTGTCGTTCCGGGTGGCTCGAAACTGCCAGCATATAGGGAGCCCGCGTGCAAGAAGATTTGCACAAAGGCTTCCTACGTGCACGCTGGAAGTTTCCTGGTGATCTCTCTCTCTTTTCTTTTTTCTCTCGAATTCCGCTTCGTAAAGTTTCAACAACACCTGCAAAAAAATCGCTGTTGCTGTTTTTAATTTCGTTTTTCGCTCGCCCAGTGCGGTTTCTCGCGATCGAGTTGTCGTTCGTGCCCTAATTGCGCCTTATTTTTAACTTCACAACGCCTTTTTGCATACGCCGTGGTTGTCGCGTGTGGAAGGAACTCGCCCAATTAAGGATATTGCGACAACGATTGGCGCCCAGATTAGATACGGAAGCATTGCACGAGACCGGTATTATTCCTTTAGCGCAGAACGTGCATTCTTCCTGAACGCGTCATATCTGGACAGTTGAGGCTCCGATGGGAAGTTTTGATGTCTCGCTGCGTATAATCGGGTTGGCTGGTGTACCCTCGAAGTATCATGCACGACGACAGGCATACCGTGTAACGTTCCTGTTTATTAAAAAAAAAAAAAAAATGTCCTGCAGGCGGCTGGTCGCAAACTAGGGAGAGGCAGAGCGCGGCCATGTTTACGGACTCGACCTTCTTTTATCTGTCGCCTGGCCCCCTACGAGAGTGCGGTTGGCGCGCCAACAAAAAAACTGCGTTGCAGCCGTTGCGCCGACCTTCCGGCTCGCCTCCTAATGAAGACGCGCTTCGCCAAGAACGCGTTTTTTTCTCGAGCTCGCTCGCGTTTGTGCGTGCGCGTCGATAGCTTGTGGTCGCACGTAAGGAAGGGTGAGATCGTTGAGATGCGCCGGTTATTTCCCCGATTTCTCACAGTTACAAGTAACACTGACTGCAGACTTTAGCCGCGGGTTGCGAGATTGCTCGATTTCGCTGGGCCGTCGACGACGACGCGGCTCTGTTCAGACATTCGGCACTCTTTTTAACAGACGACGTCTCGTGCAGATGCAACTCATTGCAGACGACGTCTTGTGTAGGTTCAATACTAGTAGCAAACGAAGTGTTGTACAGATGCAACACTCACAGCAGACGAAATCTTGTGTGGATGCAGCGTGTCATTGCAGACGACGTCTTGTGTAGGTTCAGTACTAGTAGCAGACGAAGTGTTGTGCAGGTGCAGCACTCGCAGCAGACGAAATCTTGTGTGGATGCAGCATGTCATTGCAGATGACGTCTTGTGTAGGTTGAGTACCAGTAGCAGACGAAGTGTTGTACAGGTGCAGCACTCGCAGCAGACGAAATCTTGTGTGGATGCAGCATGTCATGGCAGCCGACATCTTGCGTAGACGCAGCGCTTTCAGCAGGCGACGTCGTCTTTCGGATACGCAGAACTCATAGAAGACGACGCGTTTCTTAGGTGAAGCACTGTGTAAGCGGACGACGTCTGGTCCTGATGCGAACGATCTCGGCCAACGAAAGTGTTTCGTAGGTGCAGCGTTCTTAGCTGACAACGTCTTTTGTATAGATGCGACACGCTTGGCAGACGTCTTAAAATTGTCGTCAAGAAAAAGAAATTCGTGACCAAATAATGCCGCTCGTGGACTGCTTTTTGATTGTTGGGAACGTAGAAAGTGACAGGGGAGGCTTGCGTATTTAATTCTATTTTCGAAGTCTTGTGAAACAACAGTTGCAATCTGTGCTTACATTGAAGAGCCGATGACTTAGTGAAGTTTCGTAATCGAGGTGTTTTTCCGTCACCTTAATGCTAAACAAGGAAGTGACTAAAAGCTATATTCCACGGGACCATCGTCTGTAACGATTTTAAGCCCAGTCGTGCGTTCTGCGCCTGTACGTAATCGATTGCGCATCTGTCTCGGAAGCGAGACATCAGAGGACAGTTTCGAGTAATTGGACAAACTTTCACATTATAGCCTAAAACCGAAGCGGTTTCGTCGACCTGGTTAATCAGCGCAGCTACGATATGCAGTCTTAATGCATTCAAGAAATGTTTCAGCAAATAACAGATATGAAAGTCAGAGGAGCAACGTGTGTAGAACTTTACAACAGTGTTTGGTAGCTGTTCGCTTGCTTGCTTTGCGGGAAAGGTTAATACCAAGGAGGTTGTAAAATGTGCCTTTTGTTGCTGTCCGTGTCCTTTTTTACGTTCTAGTGCGATGTCCCCTTATGCGAATAACTACCAACTAGCCGAGCTTTCTGTCTTAAAAGGTTGTAATATATAATTGGTTAACACTGCGACTTGAAGTACGCGCATGCTAGCGGGCCTCTCCCGTAAGTGGTGTAATCAAAATCGTGCGTAGGGCGATCTTAATTCGAAGTGTACGTGTATACACACCTCGCAGATGTCTTAAAATACGGTTTTCAAAGCAAAATTTACCCGGCTATTGCTTACCGCGGTTGCCGTCTTGCAAATATCTCGCGCAGAGATAATATAGTATTACGTGCCCGATGGTAATATCGAACATCGCTCTCCCGGAAAAACAGCCCGATGCTCTGTACATGAGGCCACAGTGGCACGCATACGACGTTTTGTGTGTAGATGCAGCAGTCATGTAACCGACATCTTATGTAGATGCAGCACTCATAGCAGACGAAATCTTGTGTAGAGGCAGTGTTCATTCATGGCAGTCGACGTCTTGTGTAGGTGCAGCCCTCATGTAACCGGCGACGTCTTGTGTAGATGCAGCAATCTTAGCAGACGAAATTTAGTGTAGCTGCAGTGCTCATTCATAGCAGACGACGTCTTGTGTAGGTGCAGCGCTCTTAGCAGACGAAATACTGTGCAGATACAGTGTTTATTCATAGGAGATGACGTCTTGTGTAGAGGCAGCAATCTTAGCAGACGAAATCTTGCGCATAGGTGCAGTGCTCATTCACATAGCAGACGACACGTCTCGTGCAGATGCAGCGTATACAGGTACCCCGCACAGAGAGTTTAGCTCTTTGTGCTAACGCTAACGCGAGTTTAGCTCTTTGTGAGACAACTGGCGCTTGCATCACGTGACGTCGCGTAGCGTGCGCGCCAATTTGCATTATACGTAGACCACAGACGCAAGAATGAAGCGGGCGAATAAAATAGGCACTATTACCGCGACTTTCGCGTCGTTTTCCGCACATCTATATATACCCCTCCTCGCCATTCCTCCCTCGACAAACGTGAAACGGCGCCATTGTCCTCTTGCCACCATGCACTGTGTCGACGCTTAACATAGGGTATTCGTATGAACAGCCGCGTATATGTGGATAGATCGCGAAAGACGTAGTGCACAAACATTTGTCGCATTGCATTAAAGTCGTTGCCTGCCTAGTGTATAAACGTAACCGTTGCTTGAGATTACACGTTGCGTAGGATGATAATTGAGACACTTGTACGCGTTGCGTGTGGTTGCATAACATTTCATTAACACCTTCACGGAAGCTCCGCCTAACATAGATCCAACAGGTGTGTATGATCTGCATATATGCACATTGTAGGGGTCGAGGGACGGACTTCGTGATGAAAAACAAAACTTGGGAGTATTTATTTTACATTATATACAGAGAGGTGAGAGTCAAGTAACAGTCGTACAGTCATTACGGGCCGGCAGCAACTCGGACGCTGCGGCCCGCGGCAAGAAGTTCGAGAGAGGTGAATCAGGGAATGCTCTGGTTTCTCTGGAATGCTTCTTTTAAACCCTTCGAGGACTGGAAGTCGCGTCAAGTTCGGCCAATGGGAGAGCACCCGTGCGGTGATGTCACACCCGGCGGCTCCCCGCAGTCTTGCCTTGCTGTGGTGCAATGCTCTCTTCAAAGGCGGAGAAGGGGCACGATTGGGCTCCATTGTCCGAGGCTCACCTGCTCCCGGTGGTACGGCCCCGCTGAGGTGGCAAATGCCCTCTTCAAAGGCGACCGGTGCGACGCTGCCAGGCCTTCCCGGAACATCGAAGCCGTCATGTTTCGGGACCCACTTTCCTTGCAACAATGCCGGGCGATGCCTTCGTTTTGTGGAAAACTCAAGCATTGAATAGCTACCGCGGCGTACGAACTTGTTGGCACGTGAACTTGTTGGCTCGAGCGATCCTCTGGAATGTGTCATCCGTGTTTCTGCATCCCTTTCTTAGAAGTGGCGCGATTCGAAGTGGTCTGGGGAATTTGAAGTAGGCTCAGGAAACAGCCCCATATCTAACAACATACGCTCGTACATTGTAATTCGTGTATTGTATAATATCGCGCGCTACTTCTGGAGGCAGTGTAATCGAAGGCGCGTAAGTGGGTGAATCCTGTTAAGGCTGTCGCATTGCAGTATACCTCAGCCCCGTAGTATGAGCGCCTGTCAATAAACTTTTTTATGTGGATGCACACTGTTGGACGTCGACGCAGTGGTGACAGGAGGAGAGCACATGTCAATAAAGAAACTTTTTTTTTATTCGAAAGCATTAGATGTCCCATTACGCGACAAGGGCCAAAGGCCCCGCCTAGGTGACGGCCAGGAGTTCGTGGGTCCTGGCGGCATCCTCGGCCCGCTGGACGGCCCATAGTTGATCCTCGAGGGCGGTGCTGTGCAGCGCGGCTTCCCAGCGCGTGCGAAGGCTGCTGCTAGAGGCCGCGTTTTCTTTATTGTCATTTATCCCTCGGCATTCCCATAATATATATGCTCCAGAGTGGCTCTGGATTCTCATGTTTTGCATTAGTCCGTAGGATATACGTCCGGATATATGATCTGCGAGAGCGCAGGATTCGGACACGTCCTAGTTTGTAACTGCCGCCATGCGACAGACAGCTTTTTTGTCAATTTTGTGTGAGGTCGCGGAAATATGCCTCTGTAGCCTATAATGTTTCGTAATGTCATTATGTGCTGTAATTCTGTCCTCCCACTCATTAACCGCACCGTCACGTCCGGAGGGTGTCGGGGCGTCACTTGCGACTGCGGCTCGGTCCGTAAGCCCTCGAGCCGCGTCGTGTGCCGCCTCGTTGTTGCCGTCCTCCGCGAGGGTGTGAGCGGGTGTCCAGGTGATGTATATCTTTCTTTCGTAATTCTGGCCTCCTGCAAGAAGAATGCGTAGTGCCGCCGGGGAGATTCGGCCGTTGGCAAAGTTTCTTATTGCCGTCTGAGAGTCGCTGACTATCACGGTTGCGTTATAGTCTGAGCTACTGCGAGCGCTATGGCTACTTCTTCAGCTATCTCGTTACTTGTGGTGCGTATCGTCGCGCACGTCTTGCACCGTTTCTCCCTATCGATTACGGCTGCCGTAAACCCCCATCTGTGACTGTATCGAGCCGCGTCTACGAACACTGCGCATTTGGCGCTGCCGAATTTCTTCTGTATTTGCGTCGCTCTGTTCTCTCTTCTGACCTTATTGTGTTCTGGGTGCATGTTCTATGGTATGGGAGGTATTACCAATCTTTCCTTCGTCTCTCTCGGGATGTCCACCTTGACACCGTGCTGTTTGTGGTAACATATGTCTAATCTCTCTAGGATGTGTCTGCCTGCTCTAGTCCTAGAGAGGCGTTCATATTGTGCCGTACATTGCGCTTCAATGAGCTCGTCTATCGTGTTGTGTAGGCCTAATTGCAGCAACTTGTCCGTGCTGGTGCTGATCGGTAGTCCTATGGCTAGTTTGTATATCTTCCGAATGAGGCATTCTGGTTTGATCTCTTCCGCGACCTGCCATTTTAAGTACGGCGCTACGTATACTATTCTACTTATTACGAAGGCCTGTATTAACCTGATCGTGTTTTCCTCTTTCATCTCACTATATTTATTTGTCATCCTTCTGATTAGCCTCATGATTTGCGCTACAGTTTCCTCCAGTCTTCTGAGGGTTTCTCCGTTGTTGCCGTTGGCTTCAATGAGGAGCCCCAATACTCTGATCCTATCGACCTTGGGCATGGGTTTCCCATCGGCCGTCTTTAACTGTATCTCTTCTCTATGGGTGAGATCTTCCCTGTAGTTGCCTGGTTTGCGACCTCTGCGAGTCGGTCTGTACAGCAACAGCTCCGATTTCTCTGCCGAGCATGTTAACCTGTCCCCTCTAGATATTTTTCGATTGTTTCGACCGCTGTTTGAAGCGTTTGTTCTATCTGCCAGTCACTTCCGTTTCTCACCCATACGGTGATATCGTCGGCGTATAAGGTATGATTTAGACCCCCGATTTCGTGTAGCTTGGCGGGCAGCCCGATTAGCGCCAGATTGAATAGCATCGGTGATAAGACCGAGCCCTGTGGCGTACCTGCGCTGCCTATCTCGATCTCCTCCGAAACTAGGTCCGCTATCGTGATCTTTGCCTTTCTGCCCGTTAGAAAATTGCGTACATAATCGTACGTGCGTTTTCCCAATCCTAATTCGCCTACTCTATCTAGTATCGTTGCATGTGCTACGTTATCGAAGGCCTTTTTTAGGTCCAACCCGAGAATTGCCTTTGTCGAACTGCCCGAATCGTCTATGATCTGATGTTTTAGTTGTAACAGAGCGTCCTGCGCTGACAGGTTTCTCCTGAATCCTATCATCGTGGGCGGGAGCGCGTCGCAGTCTTCGAGGTAGGTGGTTATCCTCGCTAGGACCACGTGCTCCATGAGTTTCTCCACGCAAGAAGTGAGAGATATGGGTCTCAAGTTCTCAATTTGCAGTCGCTTGCCCGGTTTAGGTATTAATACGATTTGTGCCGTCTTCCATTGCTGCGGAATCTGCCCTGCCTCCCAGCATTCGTTAATATATTCTGTTAACTTAGCTATAGACTCATCGTCCAAGTTCCTTAGCGTTTTATTCGTTACACCGTCTAGTACGGGTGTCGACTTGGTATTGAGTTTCTGTAGGGCTGCCCTGACCTGTGACTCGCCGATTTTGCTCTCTAATTCGTCATTTACCTGCCCTGTGTAGTCAGGGTGTATGACGGGCAGCGCTTGCGAGATGTATCTTTTCTCGATTTCCTTGAGGAAGTCCTGCTCTGTCCCTCGGTACGTTTGTATTAGCCGATTTATATTTTGCCTATGTGCCGACTTTGTCCCGTCCGGGTCTAACAAATATCGAAGGATGTTCCACGTCTTTGCCATTCCTATCTGACTCTCCATGTTGTTGCATTTTTCCTCCCACTGTTGTTTGCATAGCTGCTTGGCGTACTGTTCTATGTCCCTGTTCAATTTGGCTATTTTTCTACGAAGCGTCCGGTGGTGTTTTTGTTTTTTCCATCTCCGTTGCAACCCTGCCTTAGCAACACCACACGTATTAGACAACAACACGTATTAAAGGAAATGCGCAGATTGACGTCAAATTTGTCAGGGTGCATGGTTCCTGTAAACAAAAGAAATCAATGGCTCTGAAAAGGAAATGTCGGTCTGGCTGGGAATCAAACCCGGGCCTCCCGAATTCACCGACGCCCCGGCGGCGCCACGGTTCTGCTTGACTAAAGGCGTGGCCTAGTGAGTGCGTCATTGCACACGTCATGTCGAAAGGCGTGGCCTAGTTGCTTGCGTCATTGGGCACGTGACGGCGCAGCCAATGGGGAGGAGGTGGCGCCACGTCGAGAGTATAAAATGACTGCATAAATTATAAAAAAAAGCATTAAGGTCCAATTGAATTCCACTGAGCGGTCCCTCGAGTTTATGGGCTCCTCGCGGGCAAGCGAGCGCGTTCGGACGCTTGGCGAAGATAGAACGCAGGCAAGAGCTCGCGCTGACAAGGAACGTGCGTAAAGGAAAAAAAAAGTTCAACCAAAGGGACTGTAATGCTTTCACATTCCCACACGTAAGCAGTCTTGAGTGACTCTGCCGTCTTTTCTCCAGTGGCGCAAATGATGTTACGACGGCAGAGCTTGCCGTATGAAACCTGTACGAGGAGCAATCTGCTTAAAATGGCGATAACCGTGACCCGGCTCACGATATGGTTTTTGCGCGGTTCCGTTGGCGCGTAAAACGCCACAGTTCACAGCGAGCGATACAGTGCCACGTCGCACGCGTATTTCTCTCGCGGCAGCGCCAGAATGGCTCTTTTGAGACGAGTCGCGCGGCCGTAAGGTCGCGCACATCGCACGCGTGCGATAGAACGCGTGCACGTGCCCTCGCACGCACCCGCGCACTAGGTCAAGTTTCCGTTGGGCCACCGACGCGGGAATGAAACCGCCGAATGGCAGTCCACCTTTATACCACTGCGTTTCGCGTCACAGTCGTCTTCCGCCCCACATCTCTGTTCGCAATTCTTTCCTCGACAAAACTTTCAACGATCGCAGCTACAGAGGTTCTGCAGAAGTTCTGCAGAGGTTCTGCAGAGGTTCTGCAGAAGCCATGCAAGCTTCGACGCCTTTTGTGTTACCTTTGAACTCAGTCATGATTGACGTATCCTTTATGCTGCGCTGAGTATGATTCCTCAAAGTTCTGATTCTGGCACGATAAACTTTAAGGCACATTCTTGACAGGCCTCTTTGATACGTCGGGAGCAGAGTTTCAGATGTGAATAGTTGAGAAAACTGATTACTATTGAATTACCAAACTAATTATTTTTCTGCTACTCGGATAACACTTCCGTTTATATTTGTACAGATTTTTTCTTCGTGGGAAGAAATGAAGTTTAACGAGCTGTTCTAATTTGCCTCGATGTGGTACTGTCTTTCGGGTTTACAGGGTTAAGTAGAAGTGCTCTAACACTGGTCTAACACGGGATGTGTTCGTCTAACCGCTGTTTATCACTTCGTCTGCTTCTTCCTATAAACATAGACTTTATCTAAATATTAAATAAAACAAATTTAATGCAATGCGGATCAATGGTTGTCGAGAGGCAGCTTCTGCGTTTACGTAGCATCTCAATAGTAAAATCGCAGTTCCACATAAGGTTGCGCCTATCGTTCAAGTGGTCGTTGCGAATGTGCGCCGTCTGGCGGTCGACGTTAGTGGATCATATATGTTATTGGATCGTCACATGCCAGGGCATGTATAGTGATAAATATCGCTGCCAGCGTGTCACTTCTCCGTGGTTGTTGTTGTTGTTGCGTCAGAGACACGGATAAAGTTGAACTCGGGCCCGACCTATCGGAAAACAGTGCGCGGTCACTTGGGAACACGATTTGCGTGTCGCGATTCGACAGACGGCACATGCGTCCGCCGGCCCGCGTTTGTTTCCGTTAGAGTCGTCTGCTATCTGTACGAGCTGTTTTTGAAAGCAACGTCAAGCTTTCAATTTTTTTTTTGTCCCTCCAAGACATCGACTTAAGTGACAAGTTCTAGCCTATTTGTGTCAGTGTCATCGCATCCGTCTCACACGTACGCACCGCGACCTTATATTTTCCCGCATTTCGTTTTCCTTTCCCACTCTCCTCCTCCTCCTCCTCCTCCTAGGGTATTTCTGTCTCATGTCCCCTTTCCCATACCATGCGCGTGCTTACACGCCAGGAGATGTCTTCGCACTTCATTAGAGAGCTTCCTCTCTGCGTCAGCGGCCTCGCGATTCAAGCGTATGACTATGTACAACGTGACATTTAGGGCTGTTAACTATGAGGAAGCTTCACCTCTTAGGAATAGGTGGAGAAATCGTTTTTTCTCTGCGACGATCGTATCGAGGTTCGTCGCACTTATATAAAGTGCGACGAACCTCGTCGCTTCGGCGAAAAGAATATCAAACCACGCATACCTAACCAGGCTTCTAGCACCAAAGTTGCTCATACCTGGTTTTTAATTCTTTACGCAGTTATTCCGCGCAATTTCGAAAACGGCAGCCCACTAACAAATGCAATGAAAAAAACAAAAAAACACCGACGGCGCATATCTTTCACGTTAGCTCTTTTCGGACTGAAATATTAAATGTGCGAAACGATAACACGAGATCGAACCACAGAAGAGGCCGCGTTTCTACGAGAAAGCTTGCCTTCGTGCATGTAGCGTTCGCCGCCAGCGTGTTTCCCGGTAAACGTTACGATTGCAAAAGCTGCAGTTGCTGGGAAGCATGAAAAGCAGTCGGGGGTGTTTGAATGCTATCGCGTTCCACTCTTACAGGCGAAGCGTAAGCGTCCTTCAATTGGAACGTCAGCTAAGAAGAGGGGAAAAAATGCAGAAAACTGTGAAATTGACTAAGGAAATGTTCTTGCACACACAGTGATGTCACTTTCGGCGCAGGTATCGCAGGTCGAGGAAAATAAGGTGTTGCCAATGAAATTCGAATGCTTCTCCTCAGTGGCTCGTTAATAAATAACGATTACAGAGTCCTCTGAGCGGATAATACTTACGTAATTATACGCTCCTCCCAAGTATGCACTTTGGCAATACACTAAAGGATTGTAACCTGTTTTTTTCACATAAGCTCTAGACACGTATATCAAATTCGTCTGCTTCACGTGCTCGCTCTGCCAGACGCTGTTTACAGAACTACGATATCTGTTTTTTTTTTTTTCTTGTGCAGAGCTATACTGATTTGGAAACTTCGTGGGCCCGGGGCTTTAATTAACTGTTTTTCTTGAACATTACATATATCCGGCATTTTTTTTTTGTATGGTCAGCAAACTGATAGCTTCTGCGGACGATGGGTGGGGAAATGGGCATGCTTCTGATAGCTTGATGGTTCTGATAGTTCCGAAGCAGTTTTGGAGCGCAGTAAAGCGAAAAAGTGAAACAGACATATGCCTCGTTGATGAGTCCGGCGACCCAGTTCCGAAGCATTCCACGAAAACGAGTTAGATACCAGTGTTTTGGTTTCTTTATGCTTCATGTTAGATTATCTTTTTTCATCCTTCTTTTATAACATCCGCTTGACGTCGTCTACTTCGGTTGGTCGACAAGATTAAGGTAAGCTCGGTTCCACCTTTACAAAGATCACTTTAGACTGTCTATAGAAAGTCTATAGACATTTTATAGCCGACCTTGCCTTAGATTTGGACTTTTGTTGATACAAAGTCTATAGACTGTCTATAGACCAAAGCCGATAAAGTTTCTATTTCTTTTTGGCTGTTCGCAGTCTATAGGCGGTCTATAGAAGAAAGTCGATATAGAGTTTGTTTCTTTTTGTCTACTTCCTCTCTATAGACTACCTGTAGACAAAAATCAATATATTCTCTATTTTCGTCTATTATTTGTCTATAGACTCTGTCATCATCATTATCATCAGCCTGGTTACGCCCACTGCAGGGCAAAGGCCTTTCCCACACTTCTCCAACTACCCCGGTCATATACTAATTGTGGCCATGTTGTCCCTGCAAACTTCTTAATCTCATCCGCCCGCCTAACTTTCTGCCGCCCCCTGCTACGCTTCCCTTTCCTAGGAATCCAGTCCGTAACCCTTAATGACCATCGGTTATCTTCCCTCCTCATTACATGCCCATGCCCATTTCTTTTTCTTGATTTCAACTAATATGTCATTAACTCGCGTTTGTTCCCTCACCCTATCTGCTCTTTCCTTATCCGTTAACGTTACACCCATCATTCTCCTTTCCATAGCTCGTTGCGTCGTCCTCAATTTGAGTAGAACCCTTTTCGTAAGCCTCCAAGTTTCTGACCCGTACGTGAGTACTCGTAAGACGCAGCTGTTATACACTTTTCTCCTGAGGTTGCCATTATCCCTCAAGAGAAAAGTGTATAAAGTCTAAAGTGTAGACTTTCTGTAGACTAGGCTAAAGGAATGTTTATAGACAGTCTTAAACTTCATAGACAAATGTATATAGACTGTAAGGCTTTCAATAAAAAATTTTGCAAGGGCACGCCTTCAAACGACAGATTAAGTTGTCGAAATTGAAACTGCAAATAGGATGTGCGTTAACGCGGAGTAATTTTTCTCTCGCATCACAGCGCACACGCGTGGTTAAACTTATGTGGCGCCGACGTGTCGCACACGCAGAGTCGTTATGTCCACACGTGGGATATGCGGTTTGCAAAGTATCTACAGAGGCTCAAGATTTCAGTTTTTGTATAAGCAGCTTAATAGTTGTCAAATAACGGCAATATCCGTGCTCGTTTCTTACCTTTTGGTTATTGTTTGTCGGCCAAAAAGAAAAGAACGGTGAGGATTAGCCCGGGAGTAACACTTGCAGAACCAGTCTGTGTTAGCCAGGGCGTGAAACGTTATGCGATGCGTGTTACCAACAAGTGCAACACGTTCATACACGTCCTGTAGCTGTTACGTGTTTTTTCGTGCTAACACGTGTAAAACGTTCGGCTGCTCCGGTATTAGGGAGCTGTTTGTTTGGGTGCCTTAACGAAATTTCGTTTTTCAGCGTCAACAAATGGCATTGAAATGTCGTTGAGCTTCTGTTGACATCTACATCGGAACACAGTATACGAATTGTCGACTTGATAATCTCAAGAACGTCGATGCGGTGTCAGCTAAAGAAACTAGTCTGCGCATTTGATCCCCGCGGAATTACTGCAAAGGCTGAGTCGGGGGACTGTTTTATTCTTTAAAAAATATCTTGACGTTTGGGGGGTGGAAGCTATACGAAAATGTAGTGTCACTTTGTTGCCGTTTACCAATCAAACTTTACATGTCAACACCTTTCTTTTGGTAATTGAGAGTTACAGCGAGCTTTAGTATCGGGACGTATGAAGCGTTCACTTATTTGGCATAGATAACGAAGCTAGTTCGTAGGAACAAGTGTATCAGTAAACTATTTAATGCGTGCTGACATTTCGCGCATTGTTTCTATGGTTTAGAGGATTTGGACCTCCATGTAAGGAAAAATAAGTGACAAGTCGGAAATGTAAATTGAGTGCTCCTTTAAACACAGGCCAAGGGGAAAAAAAGGTAAATAAGTTTTGACAAACTTCGACAAGGTTCCTCCAGAAATGCGTTTCCACTTCCTTGCCGAAAAAAAAGAAAAGATATGTTCGTATATTAGCCGCGAAATTGATAGCCAATGTATTTTTTTTCCTTCTTGAACATTGCGACCGAAACACGGCCCCCATGAGGGCGAAATGACGTCGTGGGTATCGATATATTATTTTTGCCGATTCGTGCTGTTGAAGTTGTGGAAAACAAAAAGAAGCTTCGCAAAAGTTTTCACTTCGAGCATTTCCTTGCGCCTGAACGTAGCGTCACCTCTATCGATAAACAATCAATTGGTCCCAAACTAGACGCTGTCAAAATTTATATTGTTCATAAATCCTTTGTTTTGTTTTTCGCCCAGCAGGCCGCTGCTGGGCAACACACAGCGCAACACACACACACGCACACGCACACACACATTGTGAGAACAAACTGGCATATTACACGGGAAAAGAAGACGTGGACATTGGTTGCGGGTTCAAGTTCTAAGAAACAAAAGCATTGCTTGGCCTGAAACAACTAGCGCATTAATCGTGGAAACAGCTTTTATGGAAGGTAAAAGCGCCGTGCGCACAAATCTTGTCACAGCTATCCCATAAGGCGCTATTTTATATTTGTCATATCTAAACCGTGCCGGGTAGCCAACCGATATTACGTCTGGTTAAACTCCCTGCCTTCCTATTCATCGTTTCTCTTCTTCTCTGTAATAGGTGAAGATTTTTTTTTACTGTGTGCGCACTGCATTTTTACTAGTGTAAGTGCTCTAATATTTCACTTCTGGCTTAATTTTTTTTAGCGCCATCCGGCTATATATAAGTGTGTACAGCTGCCAATAACTAAGGGAGTTGGGTCACTTTTACCCTATGCGGTTGCCCAGTGACGTCATCGCTGCCGCCAAGTTAGGGCATGCGGCGTGTCGAAAAAGCTGCGTGTACGGGTTCACTTCAAGTGCACCCGTATTGCAAACTGAGCGGCTACAATTACTAAAGTGCAATGTGTGCCGTAAAGTAAATAATTGAGAAGCTAATTAGCCGATTTTCCTTAATTACCCGAATGTGTGTTTCGATTTCTCGTGCTAGCGTGATGTTCGCCTCCCCGAATAATAAACCTCGTGGAGAAGAATTATGCTGTCTGCCACAAAAATTGAAAAATTCTGGAAAACGTATGTAGGATCACCCTGTATATACCTTCATATCGCTGTCGTTGCTTTGCCCTTCGAACGAAACTGCCAGTATTTCGTACGAGTTTAACTCTTCGGTATGGCTGGTACGTTTGAAGAGTCACTGAACACCATACTAAGTTTGTAGGTATTGCTAGCTTACATAGGTTCAGTTTCCAGGCGGTCTCGTTTCCTGTCAGGAAACTGAATCTATGTAACCTAGGAATACCGACGAACTGCCAGGAAACGAGGCCGCCAGCGCCTCGACCCGATGGTACGCTAACCTGGCGCCACTGCCACAGGCAATCTCGGAGAACCCAGCATGTACCCGAGAAGCATACGGACGTCCTCCTGCATTACAGACTAGAAGGAAGAACGTATTCCCCACCCCTTCCGAATCTAACAAGAGAACAAGCAGTCACCCCTCCGAGAAATCCAAACCAGCGGTCACGTCCATGACACCTTACTACACGGGATCTCGGCCGCCACTTACAGCTACGAATGTGCATTCTGCAAAGTTCCAGACACCCTAACCTCACGTGATGTGGAGATGCAAGGGACCGTAGGGAACCATTGGCACCAAAGACCTAAGCGAGGAGCCGTGGGAGGCTCAGCCATCAAGGCCCGGCCTGGATGACCAGCGTAACCTGGTCGACCGGACTCGGGAGATGGCTCGTGTCGACGGCTTCCTGGTCTGAGGAGGCTGCCCACCCTAGGGCGAAGACTTTTCCCCTGCTCTAAATAAAACTTTATTTCTCTCTTCCCTGACCATTCAGTGTATACACTACGCACGGTATTCAATATAGTTTTTCTTTTTTTCCTTTCGTGAAACTTTCTAGACATTGCGGATTTCCCCGCAGAGCTTAGCTGTCAAAAACAAAGCAAAACGAAAAAGGGAGAGGTCGTTTTGAAACCCGCTGGCAATAGTAAAACGGCGAGCAAAAGCACAGTATACACTTCAACGTAACTTGCTCTTGGAATTGAGTTGGGTCTTGCTGAGTGACATAATTGCCACAAAATAAAGCACGAACACTCCTCTCGGAAAGAAACACAAAAGCACACGCACGCACACACACACACGCACGCACACACACACACACACACACACACACACACACACACACACACACACACACACACTCACTCTCACACACTCTCACACACTCACTCTCACACACTCACTCTCACACACTCACTCTCACACACTCACTCTCACACACTCACTCTCACACACACACACTCACTCACACACACTCACTCACACACACACACTCACACACACTCACTCACTCACACACACTCACTCACTCACACACACTCACTCACACACACACACTCACTCACACACACACACTCACTCTCACACACTCACTCACACACACACACATGCATGCCCCCCTGTCGTTGCGCGCGTTTCTTTTACCTCTTATGTGCTTGTACGCTTCTCGCGCTAATTACGTCACGAGTTGTGTACGCGTCGCGTGTCTACCTTACGCTGTTCAGTGCTTTTCTTCTTGCGCGCCGTTTTTATTATTTCTCGTTGATCCGTGCCAACTGTCCCGTTTCAGTACTGTTCTTTCTTTTTTATTTGAGATCCCTGACGTGACGTCACGATCACTCACGGGCGCTGCGTCTCGGGCGCCAAGTTCAAAAAGGGAAATATATTTACTTATTAAATTCTCTGCATTCATATTCTGTTGTATATATAGCCAAACATGTTGCCGCCGATGAAATGGAAACAGCGGTGTCGTGGGGACCACCTCACCAGTCTATTATAAAGCGATTTGTTGTTGCTCTTAAATTGGCGCTGAAGAGGAGCAGTAAACAAGTTTAGACTCGGACTTTGAACACTCTACGTTCATTTCGTGGTAGTGAGTTGATTGTCAAAAGAAAGAAATTCAAAGTTCGTTTTACTTTCTTTTAAAAGTATCGCGCCAATACCTCAGCGCCGGCACGTCATTGTGACGTCACGGATTTCCAAGTGCTTTTCCGCATTTGGTCCGTCGTGGCTATGTATAAACGTTCTCTAAACTTCCTGAGTGCTTCACTTTTTTGTGTGTGAATGCGATGTAGTCGATTTTTGCCGATAAAAGATAAGCTAGGCCCGAACAGATGCCGCGAAGACCTGTGACGTCACTCACGGCGACATGGTGCGGGAATTTCACGATGGCGTCGCCACCTGTTTCTGCTTTTCGCGTCTTTTCTGTCTTACCGAGCCTGTCTTTCCACGGCAAGAGTGACATTTCTTTATATTGCAGAAGGTACTAATTTACTAATACAAGTGCGTTGGCCGCCCAAAGGAATCAGGCGCTCTAGGGACCGTTTCTCCATGTCGCAGACCACGAGGTGTACGAAGAATGGGAACAGCACGAAGCTGCAAACCCATCTACACGAGCCTCCTTGGTTTTATAAGGAGCAAGGGGCTTTATGAGTTCATTTAATGTCTATGCCCCTTAGCCATGCGTACATTTATTTTTACGTTCTGTATTCTTTTCTACTTATTATTAGTCGTTTAGTTTTCAGTAAAGATGTTTCATCACTCACTCACTGATACAGGTCAGATAATTTCTGTGTTCAGTGTCCTTTTAAATGTCATATTGAATATATGCCCATTTGTAACGCACACGTCGATCACATTTATTCTCGCGTTCTGTATCTTTGATCATTTTCGTGATTTAGTTTTCGATGAAGACGTTTCATTACTTACTCGAATATATGGCTCAAATAGGTCCTCTCTTTAGTGTCCCTTTAAGTGTCATGTTGTAAACGTGAAGATACGCGCCTTTGTAACGCTTACGTCGGTAATATTTATGTTTACGTTCTTGATTTCTTTCTGTTCATTCAGTTTTCAATAAATGCGTTTCACCACTTAATCACTGATAAAGCTCAAATCATCTTTCTTTAGTGTACTTCTATGTGTCACCTTCTAAACGGGAAAATACGCCGCCTTTGTAACGCTTGCGTCGGTGACAGTTATTTTGACGCCACCCGCCGTGGTTGCTCAGTGGCTATGGTGTTAGGCTGCTGAGCACGAGGTCGCGGGATCGAATCCTGGCCACGGCGGCCGCATTTCGATGGGGGCGAAATGCGAAAACACCCGTGTACTTAGATTTAGGTGCACGTTAAAGAACCCCAGGTGGTCAAAATTTCCGGAGTCCCCCACTACGGCGTGCCTCATAATCAGAAAGTGGTTTTGGCACGTGAAACCCCATATATTATTATTATTATTATTATTTTGACGCCCTTTATTTTTTCTTCTTCTTTTTATTCATCTAGTTTTCAATAAAAGACGTACGTTTCGTTGCCTACCGATACTGCTCGAGTGATTTCTCCCTTTAGCGTCCCTTTATGAGCGCCATCGTTTAAGCGTGAATAAAATGGGTGCCTTCGTAACGCTTGCGTCGACGACAATGCGCGCTCGAATGCTGCCCTGCGCGACCCCGGCGAGCACGCTGCTCTCACGCGCGCCCGGCGTGAACGGCGGCGCTGGGGGGGACGTTGACTTTTACGAAGGAGCGACGCAGCATCAGCAGCCGCTGCAGGTGTTGCGCGATAGAAAGCTGTTATAAAAAAAGATGTGCGTCGCTGCTGGACACGCTGGTTCCGCAGATTCCGTAGGCAGGCCTGCTCGCTAGCCTCCGGCGTGCGTATGCACGAATGCTCCCCCCAAAGTGAATTTGGATTTAATTCTTTCTTTTTTTTCTGGATTTTTTTAACGGGCCAAAACAGCGATTCGGTTATGAGGCACACCGGAGTTGGGCGACTCCGGGCTAATTTTGACCCCCTGAAGGATCTTTAAGCTGCCCCGCGGGACACGGGCGTCTTTTTTTTTGTTTGTTTTTGCATTACCTAGGCTGTCTGCTGTACGCTCTGCTAAGCCACATCGAAAAATTTGAGTTTTTTTTTTGCTCCCTGAAATCTGCTATTAGAAGGGGAGTAAAGGTTACTACTATAAGGGACCGAACTATGCAGCGATTTCTCCCTCCCAATATGACTGAAAAAAGCGACCATGAGAAAATTTCAGTGATACTACCGAAAAAAGTGAGCAACAGAAGATAGATGACAACGGAAATCCACATTAAAATAGCCCTATACCATTTATTTAAATTTTACAACGTGCATTATTTTGCAAGCGGGAGGACGAGCGTACCGCTTAGTGTTTCTTTTTTTTTTTGTCTGTGCGGCAATACAGCTTGGCTAAAACTGTCTGCTCTCTGAAGCCTCCCACGCATAGCCGCTTTCTTTATCCAGCACTGCGTGCCAGCACAGATAGCAGATTGAAAGCGTCTTGTCTCTGGGCTCGATGTAGCAACCGCTTCGTGCCTGTCGAGTGCAACGTCCCCTCACCCCCCCCCCCCCCCCCCCCCGTCTCCTGTCGCGCCAGTGTTTTCGACGCGTTCATTCCACTCGATGTTACTGGCTTCTGAGATGCGGAAGCCGTCGAGGTTGTTCTGGCTTTGCAATCGCCATTTAAAAGAAGAGAAAAAAAAACAATACAAATAAGTTGAACCGCAGTAGTAGACTACGCTTCAACAATACAGAAGAATAACAAGAAAACATAACGTACTGTTAACGTTTGATGAGGCTGAGTATGCGTGTGGCGACGCCGCCGGGAACCTTTCGCACCAGCTCACAGTGACGTCACAAATTCTGTCGGCGTCTGCTCTGGCTTATAGTTTCTGTTTTGTCTTTCTTATCGCTAAAAACGAAGTACATTCGAATTTCTAAACGAGCCAGTGACCGAACTTGGCGAGTTTCTAAAACTTTCACTGCGCCTCGATGGCCCCGAATACACGGGAATGTATACATTGAAATCCTTGACGTCGTACTCACGTGCCGGTGGCGCTGAGTCTCGCGAGTTAATTTCGAACCACGCTGGTGTTTCTCTAACTTGAATCTAATTATACGCAAGCGTTTCTGCATCACGCCACAGTCGTAATGCGGCTGCAGAGGCAAGCGATCGAATCCCCCTACCTCGTGCTCGGCGCCAACACGCCGTAGTCACGGAGCCGCCGGGTATATTGCATACTGGTGTCGAGAAACTTGATATTCTAGACATTTTATGGCATTGACACCTTCCATTCGCGCAGCAGTCGGTGAAAAAGAAAGAAAACGTGTAAGTCGACAACACCGAAATCCGTCTACGTGCTCTAGAGGTTGTAGGGAAACGTCCACATGCGCTCTATAGATAGACGTTCTGTAGACGTTGTAGGGAAACGTCTGTAGGCCGTGTAAGAACATATTTCTGCGAGGGTCATAGTAGGATTGTTGCAAGGACCCCGCCCGGATACAGGAACGGTGACACGTGCTGCGCTTTGCGGCGGTCTAGCCTTCAGGCGCGCGACGCTGAGTCGGCGCCAGTTGACGGCAGGACCCGCCGGAGAAGGCGCGGGAGGAGCCTGGCTTATCGGGCGAGCCGGCCCGTTTGTGGGCTTATCGCGATCGCGCGGCGGTGGCGGCGCGTGGCCCTTCACGTCGCGGCCATCGCGGCGAAAAAGCGGGAGAACTGATGCGCCTCGAAGAGAAGGAGCACATCTCGCGAACTTGTCCTTCCTCTCTCCCTTCATTCCTTCTTTCCCAGAACAAACTCTGAGTCAGGCCGGCTGCTCGAGTGGGCTGCTTGGTTTCTTAAGATGGCCGCCGCCGCCGGTGGCATTGTGGCGCCGTGGTTGCGGGGTGCTTTACCCTTAATACAGTTTGCGGAATGGCGAGTTGCGTCTACGCAATCACGATGATCATGATTAGGATGTGGGGATGTATAATGGCCATCCCTTTCGAATCGGGTTGGCGACAAACAGTCACGTGTCCTTTGTGAGCTACTTGCGTGCTACCATATCGTATGATCCAGTCGTTCTGCTTATCCGTGCTGGGCCTCTTATTAAAGCTAGCCGTGACTGTGACGACCCAGCGCTCTTCCCTTCCCCCGTTTTATCTCCACCTCTGACCAGTTATAGCGCTTCTGTCAACTTCGAACTCTTGTGCTTCGGGGAAGTTGGACGTTCCCTACGGTTCTGGTTGGATGGAGGTGTGCGCAGGCATCTAGAATATGCTGGGATGTCTCGGGATTTCTCTTGCACCATACTCAGGTCTCGAACCCTGTTGCGAATGTCGCGAACAGCCGCGTAGGTGTCGTGATCTCATGGCGCGGAGATCGAAGACACATCTATTGCTGTAGCGACCAACGATATTGTGCTTAACTGCTGATTTACAGCCTCTGGAACGACGTGATAGTTAACATGCTGTTATATGTTTAGTTTGCTTTTGTGAGGACGCGCAATTCGTGAAATGTTTCTGACGTATTGTGGTTGGTGAATGCATCAGAAGGTCGCTACCAACCTCGTTATTAGGGAGTTTTATATTTTAAGCGGCCGAAGTTTGGGTGCGCGAACTGCGTAGACTTACAAAAGGACACATGAACGTCTACAAAACCAATGCGAACGAGGTGTGACGCTTTTGGGACGTGCCCAAAATCTACAACTCGCTATTTCTGTCCACCTGTCACGTTTGTGGAATATCGGAACACCCGTGGCGGAGGCGGAAACTGCAACACTGGCAGCGATATCTGTTCAACTGAAATGTGTTAGAAAAGCTGCCATGTTGCGCGAGTGTTTTTCCTGAAAGCGAAGATCGACGTACATACTTGGATGATTATGCTACTGCCGACGCCCCTGCGCAAGCAGCTTAAGTAGCACGTGGTCCTTAGGTCGTAGTAACACTTCTGTTCACACTGATCGAACTCAGCGACACAAGATGGCGCCACCTGTGCTACTGCTGCTCGCGTTTACGTAACCGTTATTCCGGTATAGCTTAAGTTCTAGCACGTGAAAGGACGGGTTAAAGCGCTTTAGTTGATGCTGGGCCACTGCTAATACGTGCTTGCGGTTAAACCAGCAAATGCATAGAGAGCGACTTCTTCTTGCGGGCGGGGGACGGAGGGAGAGAGGCTGTGCATTGTTTCGAGTTCATCCCAGAATAGCTGCGTCAGCACAGCAATGTGTCTTGATGAGATTAGGAGATTAGGAAATGTCTTTCTCTTTGTCTTAATTGACTTCACCCATCGAGTCACTGACGCCAGCTGCAGCATTTACAGTCAACATTACAGTATTGAATGCATAGTACCTTATGGGTGCCCGCCTTATGCCATCATTGATACGCGCTCGATCTGCATGGTGCTCTCACGTGCGATAATCGTGTGGTCGCGTTCCTACAAATTAGAAAGTACTTGTGAGTACTCATTTAACGAACTTGTGGTCTATATATTCCCACGTAGCTGTCTCTGAAAAAAAAAAAAATAAGAAAAACTGCACCGGCATTATAGTCGACAAGAAATATAGACTCATAAAAACATATAGGCATTCTGTAAACCATATGTGGAGTTCCATAGACCACGGCACCTTCACATGGATTCGTTCTCTCGTGTGTGAGAAGCAAGCATCTGTAAGGTTCAAACGTGTTTGTAGAAAACGTGCAGAGAGACGGATACTTTCGTGAGGATTCACAGTAAACCGCACGCTTTCTGTAGATTTCTGTGGCGTCTGCAGAGATTCCGCACGCCTTGTGTGGGTAGGTGTTTATAGACTTTACATGCAGCAGGGTGAAAAGAAACTTTAATGGACGGTCTGTAGAACGTTTCCGCTAGCTTCGATCGCGGCTGGGTCTATAGAAGTGTTCAGCTATCAGCCTGTTATTACGCTACGGGAAATACACGGTGGGCACTTGCTGCTTGATAGGGAGAGCTGTGACATCATTCCGCATACGCTCTGGAAGCGTACGCGCCGAGGGCGACAATTAAAGCGGCGAACAAGTGCACGTGCCCGCTTATTAATCTGCGCCGTGCCTGATTGCGAAAGGCGTAAATAAATGCTCCTGGGTGTTCCGGGAGCTGCATTTCTCGATAGTTTTTTTTTTTTCGTTTTGGGTCATGTGAAGCGTTAAATTAACAACCGTGCACCAGCGGGTAAATTTTTAGCATTGGGAGCGAAACTTCTCGATGGCTTTCAAGTGACTCAGGGTGAAATATCTCAACCAAAGTGCGCAGACTGGTGATTGCAGTGTGTACCACGACTACGTCATAAAGCCGTACCGTAGCAACCGTGATTCATATCGATACTCATTTTGCCGGATGCGATAGAAATGTGTAACCTATCACCAAACGCTATTGTTAGCCTAAAAGATGTCACCGACGTTGAAAATGTTGCTGAGGCGTATTTACGGGAGTTTTCAATTTAGTTTTGAAGTGCCAAGTGATATGTGCGACTTGATGTCCATTCTACGTATTTTGAGAAATGTCAGAAGTGTGCTGAACGGCATTCAAGTGAACATCTTATTCACTGTGAGTTGACAAGTGTTAGGGAACGTTACGTACATTGACATTGTCCATATTTGATGTATGTAATTGTATTGTCCTCTCTGTTATGACCCTCTATGAGGGTTGACGTATTAATAAACAATAAATAATAATTATAAGGAAATTTTTGGTGAACTTCTAAAGAACTTTGTAACATCTGGCAGCAGAAATGTGTCAGTGGCACTTTGGTAAAAAATTATGCTTGCTTTTCAATTGTATCTGAATATCAAGCACCAAGGAGGAAATAAAGAGAAGGGCAGTGGAAACACGCGAAAACAATTATCTGACGAACCTTTTGTCAGAATGTGATGGAATTGCCCTTCTGTGAGACCATTTCTGCCAAATACACAAATGCTCGTGTACTTAAATTTAAGTGCACGTTAAGGGACAGCTAGCTGGTCAAAATTAATACGCGGACTTTCCACTATCGCGTCCCTCTTGCGCAGTTTTACGGACGTTAGAAATCCCCACAATCTATACTTTTAAATTTTGTGTCGCGTAAGGTATATCTTTCCTGTAACTTATACTGAAGTCCGGAGCACGGAGACGACTGGCTGGCATAACGAAGAGTATGTCTCGCAAAAAAAAAGTCGCGCGCGGCATTCAGTTTCTTCTCAACGGAAACTCAATCAAAGGCAACGAAATGTCAATGGAAACACAACGGAATGTATATAAGGGCGTTTTTTTTTTTGCGAGCGTTATTTTCATATTCGCGTTTGATCGCGCGTGTGTTGTTCGTGCAGGTACACCCCCTCCCCTCATGCTGCTACGTGACGTCTGGCACGTTCGCGTTTCTAGTGTACTTTCCTTTTGAGCACCGGCGGCAGGGCTCGAAATAGCCAAACCAGTTACGCCCGCACCTTTACGGTAATCTCTGCTGCTGCGTCTACATGTCGTTGGTCGAGCTGCCTTGTCGGCGTCTCTTCGAGGAGCTGCGCGTGCAAATCGCTGCTGTCCACCATCTTTCCGTCTCGGAACGTTCGTGAAGCTGTTTGTCGCTGTAACCTTCTATAGGGGCGCAGGAGAGATGCATTTTAAGTGCAGCTGTGCTAGGTGAATTACTCTCGCTCACTAAGAACAATTAAAAAGGTAGTTTTTTTTTTATTGGCGTCCTCGAATAGAGAGAGCGAGAGAAAGGCAAAGGAATGACCGGGAGGTTAACCAGAGATTATCTCCGGTTGGCTACCCTGTACTGGGGGAGGCGAAAGAGGATGCAATAGGTGAGAAAGAAAGAAGGATAAAAAAGAAAGAAAAAAAACCCTAAGCACACACATGCACGTACACACGAACTATTTCTGTGGGCACTTTACGAATAACTTCGTAAAGAAGTTATGGCCTAGGTGAAAAATCTGCTGCGTGACAGAAACTAAAATTTTGCTCTTTTCTGCCTCGACTAGAAAACAAATTAGAGCGTATTTTTGTAAACGTATTTTTGAAATGTGATGTTTGTAATTAATATAAATGTGACCCATTGTAATTGTATATCCTAATAGACTAGTGTTTCCATATGTTGACTTACTGCTACCATGTGAGGGCAGCTTTTCGCCTGAAGAACTTCCAGCAAGTTTTGTTGGAAATAAAACACTTGATTTGATTTGTATTTCGGACTGGTTATAAGTGCCGCATAAAACACGATTTCCTCGTTTGAAATTTCTTTGAGTGGTCGGCGCCTAGATGAAGTGTAATCTTTTCAAAGCCGAGCAACGCGATAGTTCTTTTTGTCGGTGAACTCCCTGCAGAAATTATGCATTATATTGTATGGCTCCCGAATAAAAACATATATTGATGGCAACAAAATGTCAACTTAAAAGGCGACAAGACTGCTATACTGACTTTTATAAAAGGCGCGTGCTGGTGTTTGCTCTCTTAATGTCTTAAAAATTCTGCGCAGGCCACTCATGCTTCAACAAAAGCGCTCCTCGAAGAATAAATTTACAAATGTACAGATTAGTTAAAGGTATTAGTGTATTGCTTTGCAGTATTAACAACTTTCTTTTTGCCTTCATAAGCTCTGTGGACCGTTCGTAAAGATAAGTCGTTACGCAAGGTTTCAGTTGTGGAAGTTCTAAAAATCGGGAGGCGAAAAGAAAAAAAAAAATATTGACGTGGTTCAGAGGATGTTTAAGACTGTGTGCACTTAATAGAAAAAGATATATATGTATTAGTTTTTATGGACTTTCTCACTGAAATTCTTGCGAGGGAGCCCCGTGCTAAGGGCGCCGTCCGTACGGTGAGCCGTTTATTTTTTCTTGGGGGGGAGGGGGGCGGGGACGCGAACGAAAGATTCACGTCGATCCCCTGACGTCGAATTAATTTCCCTCGGGTCATTTGTTCCGTGACCCGCTTTCTCGTTAACAATACTTTTAGCCGGCCAGACGGCTGCCCCATCGAACATTATACTATAACTATGCAAAGCTTAGTACTAAGTTCAGTTCTAACGAGTTCGGTGGTTGGTTAGGCCGGTGCTGCCGCCTCCCTTGAGGTCCGCGTATATACAGGGGCCCGCACGAAGGCCGAGACTACCGGTCGCGATGTTTCACCGAGATTTTATTAGAATGCGCATCGCTGAGACGACCGGTAGTGGCTTGGTGGCGGTATAGGGGGTGGTGCACGAGGAGGGGGAGGGAGGGGAGAGATGTTTATTTCGGCGGCAAAGGAGAAAGACGGGCAAACCACCGGGGGCGTATGCCTTCCCCCCCCCCTACCCCTAATTACCGAGCCGAGACGCGTGTTAGCGTGTCCGGCAAACGCTCGGTGCTGTCGTTTTTGAACGTAACACGCCTGCCAAGTGTCCTGCTCGGTCGTTCCTGCTGTATAGTGGCGGTGGCTATACGTCGCTGGGGCAATTAACTCTAGAACGACGTGCGTACGAAGGGTGGGGAGGCGGAGTTCGGGGGTGGGGGGGGGGGGGAGGGCAGCTGGCAGTTTCTATAGCCGGAAACCCTTGCCTGCCTGCTGGCGTGCTTGTGAGACGATGCAAGTATACTTTGCAGGAAGAGGGGGGGGGGGGGGGGGGACGGGGCTGCGGGTAGCAAGTATGGCGTGGTCTAACCCTTACCTCGGAACGTCCTTCTCGGCTTTAGTAGCCCGTTTCGGCATGAAATGGCACCAACGAAAAAATAAAAAAAAAGAGCCCATTTCACTACCTCCTGGTCCATTCCCGACACACTGTATCACCCCCCCCCCCTTTCTTTTTTAAGGCCGCCGACGTCGTATTAACCTCGACAAACAGCTCGGACGCCTCGCGGGCGCGAGCTGCATTTCTGTCAAACGACTGTCGTGGGACGTGCCCGTTTATGACGGCTGCTACTTTTTCGAGCGAGGCGCGCTGAATGGCGACGCGAATTAGCGCCTCGCGGAACGAGCCCGGTGGCACTTCTGCGAGCGCGAGATGCGGGTGCAGGTGCGTGAAGCGTGTACGTGCGTTTACGAGGGTGCGTGCGTGTGTCCGTACGCGTGCGGCTGTGAGATGGGCTCCCGGAAGCGTATTTTGGTTGCAGGTGCTGGAGCCGGGCTCGCGTCGCTTACTCAAACCTTTTTTTTTTTTTTTGGCTTGGTGGTGTTGCGCAGCCAATGTTTCATT
Organism: Dermacentor andersoni; assembly: GCF_023375885.2. NCBI lineage: Eukaryota > Metazoa > Arthropoda > Arachnida > Ixodida > Ixodidae > Dermacentor > Dermacentor andersoni. Next base: position 123,826,937 of record NC_092821.1, on the reverse strand, counting down.
TACTGTATAGTAAATAAATTAAACATTGGCTCTGCGAATATAGCAGATTATACAGAAAAGAGGGCCCGAAGTGGTACAATGTAGAAGGGACTTTTTGTGAATAAACGCGCAAACACGAGATAATATGTATTGGGGTTCACACTCGGACGTGGCGATAGGGGAGGGGGGTGCAGACAGTGCATCCTTAGCCTCAATGGAAGCTATGGAAACTGCCCCCCCCCCCCATCCCAGCTGCCCCCCCTCCTTGCCCTTGATTCCGGAGCATTCGAGGTGTATGCGTATGACCTAGCTACTGCGTGCGTATGTTAGTTAAGTGATATGTTCAGTTTCTGCTTGCGTGAGGGTTTGGGTTGCGTTTGTGAGTGTTCTGCGTCGGTTATTGTTGCTGCTCTGCCTCGTTTGTCGGTGTTCTCTTGGGTGCTTCACTGTTCAGCATGCAGTACATGTGTGTGTACGTGCTTGCTTGAGCGAGTGCTTGTGCTCGCGTACGAGTGAACGTAGTGTGCATGTGCGTGAATGTGGGCTGCTGTGTCAATGCGATGTGCGCATTGTGTGCACACGTGTGCGAGCACTTGTGTGCCGCAGCTTGTGTGCGTGCGTGGTTGCACATCACCCGTTCCAGTGTTGTCTGCCGTGAGAGAGAAAGAGAGAGAGTGCAAGGACAGGAAAGGGCAGGGAGGTCAACCAGCCGAGCACCCGGTTTACTAGCCTAAATTGTGGGTGGGGCCAAAGGGAATAGCTGTAGCCGTAACATGGGGTCCAGCTTATGCAATCGGCAATTGAAGGTACCGAAACTCCAGAAACATTGTGACTCCTTGCCGTGAGCGAGCAAGTATACTGCGGACGTCGCCTGCCCACAAATGCCTGCCTACGCGGACGAACGTGGCTATATGGCTCGCTAAATCGTCCTATCGTCGCAAAACTTTGATAGTCAATATACACTTTACTAATCGTCGTTATTTTAATGCGTACATTTCTTTACGCAATTTACAGCGAGTGATTTTTAGACATAGCTACACAGCCATGTTACGGCTACCATTTGCATTTGATTTCTTCCTTTCGTTGACCATTCGTTGCTTAATAGACCTCAAGTGTATGGCAACCCGCCGTGGTTGCTCAGTGGCTTTGGTGTTAGGCTGCTGAGCACGAGGTCGCGGGTTCGAATCCCGGCCACGGCGGCCGCATTTAGATGGGGGCGAAATGCGAAAACACCCGTGTACTTAGGTTTAGGTGCACGTTAAAGAACCCCAGGTGGTGGAAATTTCCGGAGTCCTCCACTACGGCGTGCCTCATAATCAGAAAGTGGTTTTGGCACGTAAAACCCCATAATTTAATCCTATCGTCGCAAAACTTTCATAGTTAATGTACACTTTACTAATCGTCGTTATTTTAATACGTACATTTCTTTACGCAATTTACAGCGAGTGATTTTTAGGCCTAGCTACACAGCCATGTTACGGCTTCCATTTGCATTTGATTTCTTCCTTTTGTTGACCATTCGTTGACCATTCGTTGCTTAATAGACCTCAAGTGTATGGCGATCTTTGCCAATATCTGGCCCTTGCGCCACCAAAAACTGCACATCGTCGTTGTCATCATCATCACGAACCAACTTGCTCCCATTCCTGGCCGAAAAAGTGTGTGGATGAGGCGAGATTGAGGTAACGGGAAGCCGATCTTTCTTTCCCTGGAGGTCTGTACAGCTGATTACTAATGTAGCGGTGCACCACGTGACCACAGCCACAGGGAGAACGTCTATAATTATGTCAGTCGCCCCCCTCTCTCTCTTTCTCTCTGTACCCCCTCTCCATCTCCCTCGCGTTCTTTCTCGTTCTTCGTTTTTTTCAATTTCGAGTATATTTCGCGGATGCACGAAGCTCTGCGAATGCAGCAGATTATACAGAAAGGTGGTCCCGAAGTGGTGCAATGTAGAAGGGACCTTTAGTGAATAAACGCGTAGATTTGAGATGCGCAAGAAAGTAATGGTGAGTATACGAAGAGAAAACTGGACAGAAAGGAATTTTAAACGCTACCGCAAACATAAAACTCAATCAGACGCACGCACGCACGCGCACAAACGAACAATATTAAGCAAAGCAAGAAAAAAAAAGCCATATTTCAGGAAAGATAAAAAGCAAATGGGGTACGTGATTAGACTACCGCTCTTCTGATATTCGAACACAACAACAAGACTCATTGGTTGTTTTCGGATGAAACTTTTGTTTCTATCAAAAAGAGACCAAGCAATAAATAAAGAAAAGATATATAAAGCGGAGCTAGGCGTTGTAAGATTTGCACAGCCGGTGAGGTGACAGTTACGCTGTACTTTCGTGCTTGCATCCTCGGGATGCGAATGAACAGGACGAAAAGAAAAAAAAAGCAGCACCGGCAGACAAACTAGCGATGTCGAAACCGCCGAGCTTCTTGTGCAAGCGTAGTTTTATTTAACACTGCAGTAACAGAATTGCCACAGCGTGGTCGCGAGCGCGCGCGGAGGGAGAGGGGGAGGGACAGGGGTCCTTTTCACAAACCACCACTCTTGCGAGAGTCAGCGCTCACAACAATGCATCGTCAGTCGTGCTGTTTGCGAAGTTACGCGACATACAGCCGACCTCGGTTTAACACAGCGACGCGGCGTAAGCGGGCGTAAGAATTCCAGCGTCGTTGGCGGGCCCAAGTTATTCCCGAAGCTACGCAGCCGGGGGTCTGCGCTGACGTAGTTTTGCAGTGCGAAGCAGAGGAACGAAGAACGCTACAGATATTTGAACGCGACGAACGCTGAACTGATGTGTACGCGAACAACGTATGGACTCTCGCAAAAAAGAAAGAAAAAAAAAAACGCGTGCGCGATAACACGCTGCATCTCAACAGAATGTCTATTGAAGGCATCAGAAGGTCAATAGAAAGACAACAGATTTTCAGTAGGAAGTGTGAGAAGGCTACTGGCTCCGCACATGGCTGCACAAGGATGCTCAACACTCAGCGTGTTTTAAGAGGTCGCACAAAGCATGCATATATCGCGAGGCTCGCTGCCGCGATTCAGTAAAGATAGTCCATGGACGTGAGTTAATGACATCTTAGTTGAAATGAAGAAAAAGAGATGCGCATGGGCAGGGCATGTAACGAGGAGGGAAGATAACCGATGATCATTAAGGGTTACGGACTGGATTCCAAGAGAAGGGAAGCGTAGCAGGGGGCGGCAGAAAGTTAGGTGGGCGGATGAGATTAAGAATTTTGCAGGGACAACATGGCCACAATTAGCACATGACCGGGGTAGTTCGAGAATTATGGGAGAGGCCTTTGCCCTGCAGTGGGCGTAGCCAGGCTGATGATGATGGACACGCCACGGTGTCTTAGTCGCGCCATGCATACCTTAGAAAAAGATACTCATTGACATTCTATAGATTTCCCGCTTTCTATAGTCTTTCTTTCTCTTTCTCCCCCTTCCCCTCTCCTCTATTTATCCCCCGACTCCTTCCCATCGTGCAGGGTAGCCAACCGGCACTATACCTCTGGTTAACCTCCCTGCCTTTCTATGCATCCTTTCTCTCTCTCGTTCGCCGTCTCGTCGGTAAAGACATTGAAAAAGCCGCGGAACGAGGAATACAGTGGTGTTCCACTGCTGAAGCACGAGATCGAGGGTTCGATGCCCGGTCGCATTTCGATAGGGATCGAAATGCAAAAGACACACACGCACTCTCGTGTACGTATATTTAAAGTACACGTTAAAGAACGCCAGGTGGGTCGCAATTAACGCGTAACACCCCGGTTCTTTAACGGTGCACTTAATCCAAGTGCAACAGCGTCTTTTTTTTTTGCACACCTCTGTCACTGAGATGCAACTGCTGCGGTCAGGAGTCGAACCCGGGACCTCGAGCTCAGCAGCGCAACGTCATCAAGGCTCTTGAGCCACCGTAGCAGATAGAAGATGTATAGAAAGTTTGTGTACAATTTACAGGGTTTTTTTTTTGTTAGACAATACGGAATTTTTTAAAACATACTTCGTGACAGCACAATTCTAACCCGTGAATTGGATTACTCGAAGAGGTGGCGAACATTGCTTCCACAATAAATCGAAATACATACGCGAATAATTAACAAGATTTCGCTAATTCACCTTTTTTAGCTCATTATACATTGCGGCACATATTGCGATGTTACAAATTCTAGCCGGTATAAGTCTGCAACGGATGCATATCCATTTGGAACGAATTTCGAGGGCGGCTTGTCGATTGCGACAGACACGCCGTCAAACTGTCGGTGAAAGTGCACCTACTAATTTTCCTCACTTATTTTTATCAAAGAACGCCGTTTGCCGGGCACAATTGTAGCACAAAAATCACTCGGGGAGGTCGGTGAATTTCGTCGCAACCACTGGGAATGAATATTCCGAAACCATAGACCATCCAGTGTTCCCTCAAACATAGGGCGGTGTCGCATCGCGTTCTGCTCGTCGCGCTCTTCTCTTCTCAGTGTTTGTCGCCATGCTTCTCGGTGCGTGTGTTTTGTTTTTGATTTATTGAATCGATTCGAGACGTGGAGCGTATGCATACTATCCCATTGGTATGCGGCTAAGAGCGGCGCGGCCTGCTCGTTTGTGCCCACGGCGTGTAATGTTTTTAAGGACTTACGCGAACGAGGTCGTGACAGTGTGTCGACAGCAAACTCATTTCTTTAGTGCGGCTTCCTCTTCTCCTTCAGCGGTGTGAGTGCAGTCGAAGGTCGAGCAATAGACATCATACGCACAACTGTCCGAACAAGAAGAAAAAAAAAAACGCGAACAGAAAGGCGCTCAGTGTGTTTAACGTTCGGTTTTATGTTTAAAGCAACGTTTTAAAGCAACGGAGGAAAGTAACTTGATATACCTAAAGCCTTCCGTGCTTGCTTATGCGAGCGTTTATGCCATTGCATGCGGTAGGGAAAAAAGAAAACAGTTCAGAACACGGTCTGTTGTCGGCCAGTGGATTAAACCCTCAAAGGCGTAGGCTTGGATGTGCTTGGCTGGGCGTGTTTTATTTTCCCTGGTTTCTAGTAGCTTAGGAGCACGTCGTCTCCCTATTACCGTCCTTTCCGTGCGGTGACGTTACCGAAAGAAATCTTTGAATACTGCGTTGCAAGGTCTGCGGATGTTATTTTATTTTCCCCCTTGTATATTATATATAATGTCGGTAGGATAGCCCGCGAACGCTTTTCGAAAATATTCTGCAATGCAGTCAAACTCGGGGCATGTCACTTACCCTAGGAAAGGGGTACCTGTGTCATTTTTTTTTTGTAGTTGTTGTGAGAGTGTTACGAGACGTCCGCTGCTGCGGCGTTGTGCTGACCAATGAACGCGAAGCCGATGGTTAGGTCCACGGCAGGGGCGTTCCGGAGGAATCGGGGAGAGAAGCGAAAAGAACCTCTCGAAAGCCTATTAATAAAAGTAAGGTCACGAGTCTCTGATCGTCGCGACACCAATCTATAGTAGTAGGGGCATATAGACATTCTAAGGATAGTATTCGATAAAAAGCCATACCATACGTCTATAGTATATTACTAGTGGAGTAATTCTAGTGGAGTCTACAGAATGTCTATAGGCATTTGTCTGAAGCCCGCAACGCTGTGGAGGAGTCGTGTGTTAAGACTAATTTTTCTTTAACTGTGAAGGTTTCTGTTCGAGAAGCCAACGCAGCTTCAGCGACTGTCGGGTGGATGACGAAACTTTTTCCTTGAAAACGTTTGTATGTAAACATTCATAAGCAATCGCCTGTAAAAAGTGTTAGGCCGATAGTCTACAAGAGCCTACGGATATCCCATAGGCAGTAGTTGAAGTCTGTCCTGTAGACTAGTCTGTAACTAGTCTACAGGACTTATCTATTGAAAGGATATAAAGGTTGCAACCTAATGTCTAAAAAACTTTCTATAGACTGTCGAAATAAATTATTGTGAGCGCGATCGTACACCGTCCGATGGGCTCAGGCTAAAAGGATACTAAAGAGAATAATTATTTGAGTCGTGCTAGTAAATTACGCTTCGACAATACCAAAACAAGAAAGCTACTCTGAACTAAAGTTCCATCGGTGAAAATGGATTACATCGTATTCTAAGGGAGCCAAGGACTCAACTCAGGAAGGCTTAAGTACTTCTACTCGACCTCAACGTCCGAAATGAAAAAAAAAAGACACTTTGCTATTCATGACGTCACATTGACGTCACGCCTGGGTTTCCGGCGCGAAATCAAAAACAGATAGAAAAATGAAACTGGACCTTGTTTATTTTTCAATATAATCAATCTTCGAGATCAACGACGGTAGAGTTGTTTAAGAATACTTCATCAACCTCAGCTCATTAAATGTTTTTCGCAAGGGTCCATTTAAACAACTCCAGCTTTGTCAAAATCACTTCCGGAGTGCTGCCTTGCGTAGCCACCGTGCTTCTTTCAGGACGTGAAATCTTCGCGGACGAAGTCATCGAAGACAAGCGGAGTGTCCCGAAAAACAGGGTACTGCTACGCGTCTATATACTAATATAAGCGCCTCTTCCCTTCTCCGGTTGACCGCAGTCGACGCGGTCTGGTGGTTCGCCGCCGAGTGCGCGCAGCGTTTCGGTAACCCGAGGAGACGATGCCAGCTCATTCGGCATCGCCAGCAGGGCCGCGTTCGAAGTTAGGTTAAGTTAAACAGGCGGCGACGGCGCTAACCGCGCTGTCCGCTTCACACTCGGCGACGAAGGCGGCGTCGGCTGACGCGGGTCGCCGCGGCGGGCGTTCTTTAAATGCGCATACTCGATCGAGTAAACAAGTCTCGGCGTCAGAGGTCGAGGCGCACTTGCATTGCAGATGACGACAAGCCGCTCGCCGTCGGAGGTCGCCATGGGTGGCGGCCGTGGTTCGGCAATTTTGCGAGGACGCGCGCTTCGTATATGCGCCAGCTGGAAGATATCACTGGCGTATCCCGGATGCCGCGACGAACGCGACGGCAGCGCCATTAAACAGACGAGCGGCGGAGCGTGACGTCACGGCGATGCGGCGGCGGCGGTGGCGTCGCATTATGGGCGCGGGGAAGAAGAAGGAAAAAGGGTTTTCTGACAAACTGCGCCGTTGTGAATTTCTGTCGGGCAGGCCAGCCAACACGAGAGTTGCAATGTGGGCTTGTTGGTAAGGCATCTTGAATAGGTGTACGCTTGCGCTGTGCCTGTCCCTGCGTGTCTTCTTTTGCCCTGTCTTTTAATGGCGTTACCATACACCTATTAAAGGCCAACTAAGTTTCGATAACTTAGTTCACCGAGAAGTCGCTGTTATAAGTTGATTGTTAGGAAGGTCTGTCCCGACGAGACACGTCTGAACATCGTAAAGCATGGTTCGCTCGGGCCGATGTATGTGCAGTGTGGTGGCCGTAAGTATACGCGACGAGGCGACGGTTCGGGTTGGCTAATTGTAGATCATTAAAAAAAGAGAAAAACTTCGAGCGCCCAAATTTTTACGACGTCCATCGCGATGGGCCCACACTCTAGTACTTTTTCCCCATCATCATCATCATCATCATCATCATCATCATCATCATCATCATCATCATCATCATCATTTATTTTTCCTTAAGGACCCCTGTCGGGGTATTACGTAAGGTTTTTTTTAATATATACTTGTTTAGCTATTCAACTGCAGCGTACCGCCCCAGATTAAGTTGTACCGCCCCAGGGCGCACCTTGAGGCTTCGGGTTGTGGCCCGGTCCCACGAAGTGTGCGATGGGTAGAAGGTGGCAAGGCTTAAGGAAGAGCAGAAGGCAGGCCGCCACGGGGACTTCGAAATTTGCGATATTGTTTCCACTTTTCTTGTGCTCGCTATACCCAACTTGCTCCCTATCAATCAGCGTTATAACCGTAACAGGAAAGAGCGAAGAGAAAAGTGAACGCAATAATAATAACTAAAAGCAAGCACTAATGTACGCCTTAAGTTGTGAAAGAGAGAAATATAGTTCGTTGAGTCTCTGCGGTAAGCCGTCGGCGGGAGGAGGAGCCAGTATACTCGCAATACAGGCACCCCCCGCATGAGTTGTACATGGTCAGAAACCTGGCGCTGAAAGCGTTCGGGCGATCCACTCGAGACCGAATAACGCGACGGCTGCGTGTCGCAGGCAAGCCGTAAAACGAGAGAGCACTTCCAAGACAGTCGCGACATAAACTACGCCCCCCCCCCCCCCAAAAAAAAAAAAAGAAGGCGCATCCCCGAGGACAGGTAGGGGTAGGGGCGCATTCTGCAAGATTGCACCTCGTGGACTGTCTATTTCGACCGCTGCGGATTGGCTAGGGCTGCTCGTCTCCTCCTCACTCGTGCAGCTACATCCAATCAGCAGCGGCGGAGATGGAGAGTCCCACTAGGTGGACTCTTACAGAATACCCTTCCTGCACGCCATTTTGTGCTTTACCGGCAGGTTCATCCCAGAGGTTACGCCGTGTCGGGAAAGCAAGAAAGCTTGCACGCACACACGCACGCACGCACGCGTCCTCCTGACACACACGCACACCTCTCTCTCTCGCCACACACACACCCTCACAAGTCAGCCGTTTTATCAACCCTTGCGTGTTCTCGCATTCATAAACGGTACTTCCAGTGTCGTGCCGCAGCTGCACTAAAGCAACAAGCGAACGACGTCGAGAACTATGGCACTCGGGAAACACCACCCCTCGATAAGAGAATCGACCGGCAAATCCGCGTCGCTTCTCGTGAAAAACAAATGCGACCGCAAGACAAAGCACCCTTAATTGCTCGCCCCCCTTTTGTTTCCGCACCCCCGGAGCCGAGCGTGGCTTATCATGGGGAGGCGCGGCGGCCACTTCGGCGTTTCTCCCCGAGCCCCCCGCCCTCTGGACACCCAGTATGACTCGCGATACTTCTTTTTTTTTTTTCTCGCCTTTTTTCGCGTCGACGACTTTCTTTCCATTCTTTGCCTCCGCGCACTGCCGTTGCATTTCTTTTAGTAGTTTTTTGTGGTTATCTCGTCTTGCTCTGCGCGGTGACTTCTTCGTTTCGCCGCTATACCTCATTATGCGGGACACTGCAGTTAGTAGCCGCAGTAAGGATCATCGTGAGTATTATTATTATGATATTATAATTAGCAGTAGCGGCAGCAGCAGTGGTACAGTACTAGTTAGTAGTAGTGATCGTAGTAGTATTACGAAAATTTGTATAGACAGTGGGTATCAGCAAGATTAGTAAGCACTTGTAGTAACAGCAAGCAGTAGTGTTATTGTTTACGAGAGTACTGCAGGTGGCAGAAGTAACACTTAACAGTTGCGTTATATTGCCAGAAATGATACTCTACGCAGCAGATAGTAGCAGTTAGTAGGAGTAGCATTAGCAGCATTGATAAAATGCTAATTATTAGTGTTCATAGTGGTAGTAGCACCAATAGAAAACAGTCTCGTAATTGCAGGTAAAATGAAAACAGCGCAGCAGCAGTAGTAAGTTACAGCAGTAGTAGTAGCAACACTAGAATTATGCAAACTAGCGGACTGTATTAGCAGCAATAATTATAGTGGTGGTGGTATTAGCAAGAGTAGTATACAGCCGTGATAGCATTAGCAGTATCCTAGTTGCAGTAACAGTAGTAGGACGCTCGGCTAGCGTGTAGTAGCAGCAGTGACGAAGAAAAGCCGCAGCAGTACTAGCAATACAGCAGTACGGTAATCGCTGTAGTAGTAGTAGTAGTAGGAGTAGTAGTAGTACTAGTAGTAGTTATGGTAGTAACAGCGCCAGCACGCCAGCAGTGGTAGTGTAGTAGCAGTGGTATCAGTAACTCTTGTAGCAGCCAGTAGAGCAGCAACTTAGAGCGTCATCGTCCTGAGGAACATCTTTCGCTGCTTCCGGTCGCCCTCTCCGTAAATTTGTCCCACGCCCTTTCGTTACCATCGAACGGCTCACGCCGCCGGGCGTCGTCGAGGTAGGCGACAGACGCGCGGCACGTGACCAGTAGCAGGAGAGGAGGTTGAAGACGAGACCTCGGGAAAGGGGAGCAGTGGCTGACGCTCCCCGTGCACCGCCAAGAGAGAGAGAGAGAGAGAGAGAGAGAGAAAGAAAGAAAAAAGAACAGTGTAACGACTAAGTTGCCGCGGCGTCGAGTGCTAAACGATTGCGAACTAGTGGAGAAACAGCGGGTAAGAATGAGTAAGAAAAAAAAAAGGAAAGAAAGAAATAATACGTAAACGAAGGAAGGAACGTGAGGCGGCCTGTCGGGCGTGAAGCCCTCTTTGTGGCCCGGAGTTGAATTGGTGGCGGTAGGAAGCGTCGAGTACGCGTAAATAACCCTTCCGACGAGGACGACGAGAATGACCCCCCCCCCCCCCCCTTCCCCCCGCCCTGCACCCCGCAGGCGGCAGCAGCAAACGAGCGAGGCAGCGGGACTGCAGTACCGCATAGACGCGTGGAAAACAAGCGGCCTCAACTTTGAACGAAAGAAACAAGATGCAAAAGAAAGCCGAAGGAGCTGCGGGTTTGAGCTGCAGGACCAGCAGGGGACAGCGGTATGCTTTAGCGCATCATTTGGCGCAGCCAGACTCACTGCTATTTTTTTTTTTCGCTATCGGTTGCACAGCACAGTCAATTAGCTGTTATTTAAGTAAGTGGAAAGCATTCACGAGCTCGTTCTTCCACTTGCTTTAATTGGAACGAGTGTCACTGTGTGTCGGGCCTTTCTCCAGTCCAGCTTACTTCCGCTGTCGCCGCGCATATCACTCTTGATATAGTTAACCATAAATTTCACTCATAAGTAGAACGTCATAATCTCGTCCTGCAGTGTAAGTGGAACACACATTTGCAGAAATGTGCTCCACTTTGTGGAACTTATGCACATAAGCGAGATTCAGCTAAGAGCGTAGTGTGCACGAGTTTATGCGGTACTCGCGATGGAAGGCTGTCGCGCCACGCGTTCTCCAGTGTGCGCGCATTTCGCTGGAGTGTTACGCTGTATATGTGCGACCGCGTATACGTTCCTTTTATGGGTTATGGAAGCGGCGGCGTTGTGCGCGGCGATTTACGGGCAGGGTGTGAGTCGGTGTGCGGCGCGAAGCGTGGTGTTACAGTACAAGTGATCGTCGCGCGGCCTAACGGGTTATAAGCGCTGCTCGATGGTTCTTCTTCACTGCAATGCGCGAAGTCGTAAAGAAGCTCGCCTGCTTGTTCGGTGGTCTCCCCCTCCCACTTTTCTTTTTTTTTTTTTTTACATAACGCATGAAGCCGTAGGAGCTTACCCGTTTCAGACACGTACAAGGTGGACGACGTCGCTGTCTCGTAACGCAAGGGGGCGTTGCAGGAAGCCTGCGCATGCGTGAGCATATATTCTCATCGGGGTGACGTTTATGCGCTTCTCATGCTTGAAACTGATAGCAATAGTGTCTTTAGACAGAGCTGACAGCATCCGTGCGAACTCCCGAATGTTCTCGGAATTCTTGCGAAGTGGAGCCGAGTTTTTGGGATTTTGCGAACGTTGCGGCGAGTTCTACGAAAAATAGTTTCGGTTGGGGAAAAAAAATTAGAAGTGTCGAATGTTGGGCCGCGCGCCAAATGACAAAAAAGAAAATGCATTAGAAAATGTGATAATCTCTGTGTCGCCCTTTTCTGGCGTCACTAGTCATTTGAGGGATAGTTGCTTCTAGCAAGTGTATTTATGAGAAGTTCCCGAAGCACGTCGAATTTGAACCAGCAAAGTCTATGAAAAAAAGAAAGGTCAACGTGATATAAAGATCACGAGGTACTTGTCAATCGAAAGGTAAATCATCGTTAATAAAAGTGCAGGTGTGTCCAACAATACCTGTTCTCAGGGCAAAGTCTACCCGCCGTGGTTGCTCAGTGGCTATGGTGTTGGGCTGCTGAGCACGAGGTCGCGGGATCGAATCCCGGCCATGGCGGCCGCATTTCGATGGAGGCGAAATGCGAAAACACCCGTGTACTTAGATTTAGGTGCACGTTAAAGATCCCCAGGTGGTCGAAATTTCCGGAGTCCTCCACTACGGCGTGCCTCATGATCAGAAAGTGGTTTTGGCACGTAAAACCCCATAATTTAAATTTTGTTTTTTAGGGCAAAGTCTGATGAAATGCTTGCTTTTAACGCTCACCCCCACACCCCCCACTCCCTCTGCCTTCTAGTCATGTCCGCGGAATATTTACGAATTTTTAATCTTCATACGTTGGTGGCTACACTGTAATATAATTGACACACTCAAAAGTGAACAAAGGTGTAAATCGATCTATAGCTCTCACGCCTACACCCAAAAGTGAATAAGGGTGCAAATCGGTCTATAATTCACACAATTACTCCGTCATTCGCGTTTCACGGCGTCAGTTACTTCAAGAGTATGGGTAACAGACTCGTGGTTGTGATGTCTTTATTATTCGTTTCTTATGTTTAAAATTAACGCGAAATAAATTTAAGCTTACGGGAGTAACATGTAAGTAACTTCAGTGGCAGGTGCAGTATGTACTGTTCGGAGCGTAGAAATTTTACTGCTTCACTTATCGCAGAAATATGTGGTGCCTCGATCAGTCAGCTACCGTGGAAATTTGGACAGTACACTTGGCTAATCTTCGTGCTTGCGGCTTTGTTTAATTCGATAGGCGATATATATATATATATATATATATATATATATATATATATATATATATATACACACATACAGAGTGTCCCACGTAACTTGAGCCAAGAATCGAAAACTGAAAGGCGCGTCGGAAGCGAATTGGACAGAACGCATACTATTCGCATTAGCCTATAGTAACTCAGGCAATTTTTTTTTCTCCATAACTCACTCACTACTTCAGTTTAATAACCAAACTTCTTTAATTGTTGGATGAGGACAAGTATGATACGCACATTTGTAGAGCACTTTCAGAAACCACCGACCGAGTTCTTTTCCGTACGATACGTCCCACGTGGTTCTTTTTTCCCTGGTTGCAAGGAAAGCCCGCGAAATATGAAAATAGCCACGTGACGGAGCGCTTGCGCAGTGGCGGTGCGCTGCTCTCAAGCGGGCGTTCGGCGAACAAGTTTTCAGGAAAATGCACACACACAAAAAAAAGTAGACCGGCTCTTCCGCATTTGTTGCTACAACCTTCAAGATTTCTTATGTGTTTACCGCTTGCATCGTTAGCGCCTCACAATCGGGCTCGGAAACTCGCGCTTTGCAGTCTCGTTACATCGCACCCTCTGACCGCCGCGATTCCGCTTGTCTTTCCTGAAGAATCAATAAAGAGAAACCACTACAACACGTCGAAGAAACTACGACTAGGAGAAGTCGAAGCTAAGACGAAGATCTTCGCAGTGATAGGTCGGGAGAACCGAAACAAGCTTTCGCCCTGATAACGAGGCCTTCTTTTTTTGTAGTTTATTGACACAAGAAGGAGGTGTTTGGCGCGAAGACGGCGTCGGCTGCTCCTCTCGTGAAATGGACGCATTATACTCGCTCAGAACGAGACACTTGGTGACACAGTTTGTATAGGAAAACGAGTTTGTTGCGTCGAGAGGAGGGAAGGGAGTATGGGCAGGTTGCAAGTGCTAGGCGGCGCCCCGTCTTTCCGACCCCTAGCGCCATCTGACGAATAGTTGCGCGAATGTGGTAGGATTACTCACGGCGTCAGCAGCCTGCACTGCGTGTTTGGCGTCGTGTCAAACGATAGCGATGGCGCGAAACAGCGTGCCGATATTAATTTTAACCGGGTTTCGGGGAATTACAAGATCTTCATAGCTTTTTTTCGTGAAAGGAATTTAGGGAAAGGAAGTCGTCTATTTGAAGTGGGGCACGTCTACGACGTGAGGGAAGTGTTGAACTCGCGCTGATCGGAAGTGACTGCTAGGTTTATTCCGCAAACGAAAAATAATGCACCAGCGAGATGCACGAAGCTCAGCGTAATTTACTTCGTTATCTACGGTGTGGACGCATGAAATTGTAGGCGAAATTGATTCTTGAAGATCGGCGACAGCAGACAAATCCTAGCGGGGAGCTGTGATGGCCGTGCTGGCATCGCAAGGAAGTGCAAGGACGCCGCGGTAGTTTCCCTGTACATACATGACGGCAAATACGAATCCAAAACATCTCATCCAAGAACGTGGGGTGTATGAACGACTCGTAAGACCTACCAGAGGTATTCTAACGTTGCTCTCCCCAAACACAAAAAAAGGGGATGAACTTACCAGTTGTGTTAGACTACGCTGGGAAAATATTTTCGCCCAAGTTACTGGAAGTGCGATACTTTTATGTTGCGATTTTTCAGTGCGTGCAAAGGAGGTTCCAATAAACCACGTTGTCAAAAATTTTGGTGATCTCATCTGCACCTTCGTTGATATGCTGCCATGGGCGCAGTAGAGTGTATGCCAGCTCAGCCGGCTGCAACCCCTCCTCAAATCTCTCAGCAAGCCCTAGCGCTGTTTGAATGGGAGAGGATTGGGAAAGAGTTCCACGGCTTTACTGCCGTACATTGTAGGAACAAACTACTTTGTTTGATGCATATCGTGGTACGCACTGCAGGCAGTGGCGTAGCAAGGGGGGGGGGGGGGGTCATATACGTCTGGAGACAAAGAAATTGTTGATATCCTCGCCTTCCTCCAATAAACCGGGGGAGGGGGGGGGACAGAAGATCTATGGGCCCCGGGTGCCAGACGACCTAGCTACGCCACTTACTGTAGGTGTCCCGTTGCTGCCATCATTGCTGTAAAAGCAAAGAATTCAGCGTTATAACGCACTTGGCATAACGCCGGAACATAAAACAGCTTATGCCGTCGGACGAGCGCTATCCAGTGTTGACGCCGTTCTGCTTCATACGGTCGGCTTGGAAACCTGTAAAACTTTGTTCCTCGTGAGTTGGTGTACGTGCTGTTGCAGCCCACTACTCAACAGCTCGGGTTGCACTTCGGCATTGCTCAGAAAAGGCAACAGCTACGCGCGAAACAGTGCACATACAGGCTTTCCGAACGCAAGCGGGCCGGTCGTATCCTGCCGGTTCTGCGCTCGCCGCCGCGAGGGGCGCCCTAGTAGGCGCGGGAACTACGTTCGCAACCTGCCTATACGTAGTGTAAACACAACGAAATTGCAACTCCTTGTTTGTGTTGTCCAGCGCTCAAAGGAAGCCGCCCCCCCTCTCTTTTTTTTTTTTTTTTTTGACAGGATCAATCGTGTGCTCACGTGGGAAATGTGTGAATGCTTGTTTCTCGCGTTTTCATGTTTTCACTTTTTGCCCAAGCATTCGGCAACATACATGCTGAAGATTTTTGTAAGAGCAACGACAGGGACCAGGAAGGCAGAACAGTTGAAAACAGGACCAGCTATCCACTAGCAACTGAACGTTTATTCCGCCAGGAAGTATTTTACGCATCACGCCATCTTATAGTAATGCATTAGTCGATGCGTTCTTCTGTTTGTTATTATGTTCTTGAATTCTACTAAATTTTGCGTGTAAGCCACTTTCTTTTTTTTTGAGTTACGTCTTCATCGTCAGCCTAGTTCTCACAATGTGCACTCAAAAATGATTACGCCTTTAAAGGTGCTGTTTGTCCTGTGGTTAGCCCCCTTACCCGTGAAACTGCGAGAAATGTTCACTCGGACTCCCGTTAATTCCATCTCGGTTGATTCGGTTCCTCGCCTTATTCGATCGCCATGGAAGGTCCCGGTGAGAAACCGTACATCTGGGGGTTATGGAAGGCATTTACTAGTTCTAACGCGAAAGCATGTCGCTTCGGTTCAATTGACCTACCCCCCCCCACCCCCCGCCAGCACCTCATATTTCGCATAGGGTACATAATAAAAGCTTGAAAAAAATATTTATCAGACCTAGCTACTGGTTCCTATGGCGACGACCGAGGCGGTGCACTAACCCGTCCTGCACTGATGATGACGACTTGCGCAGGGCGATGTGTGTTTTGACAATTTTGTCAGAGCCCGACGACAGTGTTGAGGGCCGCTGACCGACTACATGCACAGTTATTTTAATACTGCGCTGAAGTCTGCCAATGGCGACAGCTAGAGATATATGGGCTGGCAAAAAAAAAACCGGAAATATTGGGGAAACACCCGCTTTTCATTTTCTTGAGCACTGAGAGGGCGAAACAAACATTAGTTTCCACATTCAGTTATAATTGCTATTATCTGCTGTGCAGCATGATTATAGAAGTGAAGAAAGAAGAACGGCTGCACACTTGTCAATTATATATATATATATATATATATATATATATATATATATATATATATATATATATATAGTATCTTTTCCTCCCGTTCTCAATTTCCTGAAATTTTGGATCCCCATGACAGACTACTTGAAGCAATAGAAAATAATTTAATCACTTTATTCCACCCCTGTTTGTTAATTTGACCTTTCGAATAATTGGACCAATACTTGCGGTCTTTCTGTAGGGTCGAACTAACGACAGTCGACTGTAATTTATACGTCAGCGAACTCAACCTACATTTGCGATGAGAGATGGAGTTGAAAACTGTATACAAATTCTGACCATCTGGGTGTGCAGAATTTGTTTACGGAAGTGTATGGCAACAACGGTCATTAAAATTGATTCCATGTAGTTTTCATGTGGGCTGTCGTTGGCTAGCTACCATCACGTTTATTGCCAAAAAGAAAAAAAGAAACAGACGAAGAAAAAAAAAACAATAGTCCCCTTAAATGATTCAGTCTTGCACCTTACAAGTGAGGGTGTTTCATGTTTACTCCCTCGTTTTAAAGCCGAGGGAATAAACTTTAAACTAATTGTTCTCATTTTCCACGTACTAAATACATTGGGCATGTCCGCTCTCTGGCTTTACTCTAAACTACGTGACAGCTAGGCTCTTAGTATGGTCAAGATGATTTGGCGTTGTTTATTAACCGTAGATAAATGCATGTTAAGGTGGGCTACATTAGAGGCAGCTATTCTGAGAAACAGTCGAAAAAGTGTGGCTACTTCTATATCACATACAACAAGCGTGCGTAGCAAGAACACATAAAGATGTCCAAGTTGCATTTCCGAGGCTATTTGTCTTGGTACACTGTAAAATAATTTACACCCTAAAAAGTGGACACGGGTCTAAATCGGTCTATAACTCGCACCCTTACACCCTTTTAGAATAAATTTACACCTTCAGACCCCGAAAGGGTGTAAGGCTGTGAGTTTTACATGCTCTTAAAAAATGTTTGTACCCTTTGGGGCGTATCTTGTCCCACAACGATAATCGTCATCTGTCTTGCCCGCATTTCTTTTCTTTGACGTTGCGAGCACGGTACTAGCAGCTCACGAACGGCATGCGCGTTATCGGCGTGATATATAATTCTCGACAGGAAAGTAGCGAGCGCAGCGTTTTCAAGTAATGGAACGCAAGCAAGGCAGACGGCGATTATTGTTGCGGGATAAATATATACCCCAAAGGGTGCAACTGTTTTAAGAGTTCATATTTACACCATTATTAACTTTTAAGGCTGTAAATTATTTTACAGTGTAGCCACGTGAAAGTATTTCGGCCCATTGTCATTTTCTGTTTCACTTCCGCACACCCATTCCCTCCAACCTTCCGTGTCCTTCCTCACCATCTCTCTTTCTTTTTTCTTTTCTTTTGTGTGTACGACCTTAATATTTTTCTACTGTGTTCTGGCGTGAATGTATATTTGAAGGGAAACAATTCCATCTGTTTCCAATCGCCCCGGAAAACTACGACGACGGTTGCTTACAGATGGTCGTGCAGCTGTTTGTGTTTATTTATTTTTTGTTCGGAATGCCGCAGCTGTGGAAACAGCCCGGATACTGCGCGGTTTAAGCGCGTTTAAGCTCCGTACAATGGAGGGCGGCGGGAGGGGAGGGAGGGGGGGGGGGCGTTCTGTATTCGAGCGTTTCAAGCCCAGAGCTGCAACACGTACGTACAACACGTAGTGGCGGTTTCGCAACTACAAGAGACGCGTCATGGCGCGCTCACTCCTGGTGTGTTGGCTACATAGACGCCACGGCACACGTCGACTTCATACTGAGCTATTTCGACGCTGTAGGGGTTGAGGGACGGACGTCGGGATGAAAAACAAACTTGGGAGGATTATTTTACATTATATACAGAGAGGTGAGAGTCAAGTAACAGTCGTACAGTTATTACGGGCCGGCAGCAACTCGGACGCTGCGGCCCGCGGCAAGAAGTTCGAGAGAGGTGAATCCGGGAATGTTCGTCCAATCATTGTAAACTTGCCGCCGCCCCGCAGTATGGCTCACACACACTAATGCACACAAGTTCGAGCCCATACACACAAAGGCTCCGGAGTCGACGACAGAGGGCTTCGTAGAACTGTGCTTCGTCTCGGGTGGCGCGGCGGAGTACCACATTCCTGAGCTTACCGCGCGCCACGTGGCTGCCGGTCATCCGCAGTTCTCGGAAGGGCTCCCTGTCTGGTGGGCTTGCAACACGTGCAGCGGGCTGAAAGCTGGCACGTTGCCACCCCGTACGGCCATTCCTAACAGCTCCTCCATGGCCCGGAAAATCTCGCCTGGCCAGTGCTGGCAACCGCTGGGCAGGAAGAGAATGGCTGGCGAGCAAGATGACGGCTTTGCTCTCTGCAACCCCTGCGTACTCGGAATGCCTTCAACCATCTTACAACAACTGGCACAGAAGAGTCGACCCGGCAATACAATACCGCTCAGCGTTCAAACGCCCGGAATTAGCTGCTAACCCACCAGGCCTCCTATCACAATTTCCATGCAAGTCACTCAACGGGGAATCCCAAATTTTGCCCCCAAAATTTCGTGCCGCCAAAGCGAGCGTTCACGTTCCTCCTGAGTTCGACCAAACCCGACCGTCGCGCTGCACAAGAGTAAAGGTTTACGCAGAATTAAACCGAAGCCTTTCAAACACCAATACTCAAACATAACTTCAGCAGCCTAACTTCGCGAACAGCCTGTTCCTACCCTATCACAGTGGCGTACTTATCTCATGTACTGCTGCCACTGAACCGTCTGGCCAACTCCACAGGTACGTCATCACAGACGCGCTAAGTTTGAGGTCCCTATTCCGAACACGTGCTTGCATCATACAAAGTTTTCATCACGCTGACTCACATTTGTTCCTTTAATCCACACAGGACACATTCCTTAAACCAACAACCACACTTGCGTAACTTACGCAACACAGAGGAACCTTTGAACAAATGTGTCTTTTACTAACTAGCTCTTCGCACGCGTACTAGAGAAGTCAGAATACGGCTGCCTTCGACACACACGAGCAACCCAGTCATCAACGTTCTGCTTCCTTCCGTCCGCACAGGACACGCGTTAATGGACCTAAGAGCTCTTCTCAGTGCAAATCACGCACTTACTGAAAATCTACGCGTTTAACCTTAGAAAATTCAAAAACACTTAAAAAGAAAGAAGGTTAAATAACACACGCGCGTTACGATAGGCCTCTCAACGATAACCTTGACCTTCAGGTTACTCACGCATACACAAAAAAAAAAGAAAGCCTATATACTTATTAATGAACACCTCGCGAGACTACAGGTTTACTTTAAACGCGTCTTTCAAATCTCGAGCTTCTCAAACAAAACATAAACAGAGCTCATACCTTACTTATTGAAAGAAATCCTAGTCTCAAATCGCGAAAATCTGCAAATGTTCAAAAATAAAACAAAACAACACTACTACGGAAGCTCTTGGCCCCCCGTTCCCGATTACTTCCGACTGACTCATACTTTCAGCCGTACCCGAGGTGGCCGCGGTTTGAAAGCTATTCTGGCTGCCGAGGAACAACAAAAGGGCTGACTCACTATCAGCTCCCCCAAGACGTTAGAGTCCCCTGCCAATTTGCGTCCTCGCGCCTCGCTTTCAGCATGTCCTCGATTGACCGCGTCGCTACTCCCCACCTGGTCTCGTCTTGCCACCTTGCGCTTCTTTGTACTGCACGCTGAGCTTCGAAGAGACCGCGGAACGACGAGGAATTTAACTGCCCCGTGCCCTTTGTCCGCGTCCGTGCAGAACATGCTTCGCGGTCTCTGACCGGTGGCCCGAACGTTTTGGATGCGTCAACATCGTCCGTGACGACCGCACCTTTTTCCTCGCGCCCTGCCCTCTTGGGTCTCTCGCCATCTTTGGCGGCGCTACATTAGTTACCGTCTTTCGGTCTTTACCGCGCTTCTTTTTACGGCGCTTTCTCTTCGCACTCACTTTCATGTCGCTTTCTCGTGCCTCGTGCTGGCCGGTACACATTTCGTCGGCCCGGATCGGTCTCTTACCCGCACGGTCTGAGTGATTTACATTTAAATCTACTCTCACTTTGCCTCGACTGGCGGAGAGCCCAACCGACTCTGGCACAATGCAGCAGGCTTTACTGGAGTTAGACAACTCGCACTCTTGCGAACTGCCCTCTACTACATTGCCCAGCTCACGCTGTGCATCGACACACAGTCCGTCGGTATTGATCGCTGGCTCACGCGCACAGTCCGAATGATTAATAACTGAACCATCCCTATCTAGGCTATCTAGACTGGCGGAGAGCCGCACCGATCCCTGAACAATGCAGTTGTTCTCTCGTGAACTACGGAGCTCGCCATCCCGAGAACTACTCTTAACTGCATCGCTCAGCTCGCACTTCACTTCTGCACGGAGATCTGGCTCAACATGGGTGCTCGCGTCTGTCGGGTCAGCAGTACCCTTTTCTTCGCTAGCAACCTCGCTAACATAACCAGCGACGCACACGCGCGGTAACTGTGCCAATTTGTTCGCAGCTGGCCTAGCTGTCTCTACAGTCATCTGTTGGCACAGCACCTCGTCGCTCTCCTTGCGGCCTTTAACGGCCTCTGTTGCCACTAAGGCATCGTTAGCAGCTAGCCTTTTCCCTTCACTTATGAATCTGCAGCCAATCTCACAGGCACTACTCTTTTTGTCGGCTTTTGGCGAAAATCCGCTCGATGCTGCCTCATTCTTTCGCTCTGTGCTACCTACAGAATTCTCAGACAGCCGTTGTCTCTGTGCCATTAACTGATCACAATACTGTATCTCTTTGATCAGTGCTGCCTTCTCTCTCTCATACTTTTGCTCACGCTCACGCTTACGTTCCTGATATTCACGTTCGCGTTCATTCTCACGTTCACGACGCTCCCGCACACGTTTACGACGCTCACGTTCCCGTGGCTCCTGTATCACCTCCCAAGCAAGCTCAATGCTTTTGTCATCATTGCCACTATCGTTAATCGCCTTTATGATAGCTGGCGTTTTCATCCGTTCGTCCGCCTCAACTCCCAAGTCGTCGCACACGAACAACAAGTCTAACCTCGTCAACCTTCTAAGATCCATGGCAGCTGCCCCGACAGGTGGTTAGAACTGTTTTCCTTAATTAATTTGTGCAAACACACAATGCAACAAACTCCCGATTCCCAGAACTATCAAAATAAACACACAACATTTGAGTCTGGCGAATCAAAAGGAAAAAAACCACGCGCTCACTTACGGTTGCAGCACCCTGCCATCCGGTTCATTTGTCCGCTGTTCCCGGTTCCTCCGGACTCCCTGGGTCGAAGGCTCGCTCTTCTTCGCTACTCCCAGTTTCTTCGGACCTCTTTTGACGAAGGCTCTCTCTTCTTCGCTCTTCCCGGTTCCTTAGGATCTCTCTCGACGAAGGTTGATCCGTAGCGCTGCCACCATCTGTTGCATTCGGAGGCGATCCCACCGCTGCCACCAGATGTAGGGGTTGAGGGACGGACGTCGGGATGAAAAACAAACTTGGGAGGATTATTTTACATTATATACAGAAAGGTGAGAGTCAAGTAACAGTCGTACAGTCATTACGGGCCGGCAGCAACTCGGACGCTGCGGCCCGCGGCAAGAAGTTCGAGAGAGGTGAATCCGGGAATGTTCGTCCAATCATTGTAAACTTGCCGCCGCCCCGCAGTATGGCTCACACACACTAATGCACACAAGTTCGAGCCCATACACACAAAGGCTCCGGAGTCGACGACCGAGGGCTTCGTAGAACTGTGCTCCGTCTCGGGTGGCGCGGCGGAGTACCACATTCCTGAGCTGACCGCGCGCCACGTGGCTGCCGGTCATCCGCAGTTCTCGGAAGGGCTCCGTGTCTGGTGGGCTTGGAACACGTGCAGCGGGCTGAAAGCTGGCACGTTGCCACCCCGTACGGCCATTCCTAACAACGCCGCTTCAGAAACACGCAATCTGGATTTGGGCTACTCACTATATCCTGACGCAGGGTTTGGGTGCGGGCTAGTTGGCATTCCATTGCAAACATCACTTACAGCGCGTACACAGACAGGTGCCGAAAGAACGACGAAGACGGGCTTGTCATCGCCGTTCCTTTTGTCCCTGTCTGTGTGCACATTGTAAGTGATGTTTACTATATATCCGTCTGTCGAGCCGGACAGTGGCAGGACTAAGGGCCTGTTTACGCTCGAGCTGCCCATCGCCCCAAGCCGCACCGAACGCGTGCGGTCGCGCAGAAAATTGCACATATCGAACACTTCTGCACAAATTTCAGTTTAAAATGTGTACGGTTTACACTGTGTGCATAGTGTAAACGGAAATTTGTGCACAAGTGCTCGGTATGTGCAATTTGCCGCGCGACCGCACGCGTGCGGTGCGGCTTGCGGCGATGGGCGGCTCGAGCGTAAACAGGCCCTAAAGCCGCTCCGCACACCACGCATGTGGCGCGCGGTCAGACAAGGGCGCACGGGCGCGTGACGTAGTGAACGTTGCGCTGGATACGCACCACGTGACTCCAGGCACGTGGCCACGCTAGCGAGATCGAGCGCGCGCCATCTGTATGGAGCAGGTCGACGCGCTTTATAGGCGCCAGTGCCTGCGGTTGGGCGTCGAACCCGCTCGTGTCACACTGCCCGCGCGTTAGTCGTCGTCGTCTTCCGCCGCTGTCTCCGATGTCGCTCGTCATGCCGGCGTCCCCGTACTGACCCCTTCCCTCTGCGAAGGCGATGACGGCGCTGGCGCGTGCTGCCAGCCGCTGCGGTGATTTCGGTCGGGAATTCTTTGCCTCGATTAATCGCGAAATGAAAACACGTGTGAAGCTGCTCCCTCGCGCGCGCGCCGGCATTAGTACGTGTGACTGTTAAGCCTGTACGCAATACTCTGCTTAAAGGGCGACCTAGTTAAGCCAATATCTAACTCCAATTATCCATTCCTATGTTAGCATGAGGGGTGTGAAAGTGGAAACAACCTATGTGGGAAGTATATATATATATATATATATATATATATATATATATATAGTGCAACTGCTGATGAAGGTCTGCGTCAGACCACCTTACTGGCCGTTCCGGGATTCGATCCCGCGCCCTCGTGCCTAGAAGCGCAACACCATAGCTGTTAAACCACCGCAGCTGGGGGTCATATAAATTTCACTATTAGCGGTGGATCTGCTTAACATTTTCGTTACTATATTT
Source organism: Dermacentor andersoni (assembly GCF_023375885.2). NCBI lineage: Eukaryota > Metazoa > Arthropoda > Arachnida > Ixodida > Ixodidae > Dermacentor > Dermacentor andersoni. The sequence continues at coordinate 123,803,550 of NC_092821.1, read as the reverse complement.
TTTTTATGCGAAGCATATTAACGTAGGTTTCGGGCCTTCGCGCGACGCCCGGCGGTGGCCACCATTGACCCTGAAGTGGGGTCACGTGACATGACGTCACGTGATGACGTCACACCGGCTGCAGATGGGGCCTCATATCGCGCCGTCGGTCGCCTCCCGGCGGTGGCCACCATTGACCCTGAATTGAGATCGCATGATGTGACGTCACGTGATGACGTCACACCGGCTGCAGAAGGGGCCTCATATCGCGCCGTCGGACGTCGCCCGGCGGAGGCCTCCACGCTTCGGTTTGCGCCGTCGCGCGCGACGCGGCGGCGGCGCCACTATCGCTGCATCACGTGATATGTGACGTCACGCGAGGGATGAAGCGGCGCGCGCCCGCCGTCGCGTCAGTCTCTGTGCCCGCAACCGCGCCAGCGTCTTTGCGCCGGGCGTGTATGCGGTCAAGATGCCTCCAAACGCTAAGGACGTTAATAATAGGAATGCAAAACGAAGGCTGCAGCGTGCTACGGAAACCGATGAAGAACGCGAAGAACGCCTAGCCAAGCGGCGCACATGCTTAACATGCTTCGCATCCACTGGGCTTAACCTTGATAAGCCTCCAATTTTTTTCCTTCTCTTCCTTCCCGGCTTACAAAGACTTCGCTTACGGTAAGGCAGATCTATCGCATTTCCGTGAGTGCAGGTGACCTTCTCGCATACATTAAATTTGATATCTTTATCTTTAGCAGCCTGGTACCCCTGCTGCAGGCCGGATGGTCATTGATACGCGATGTCTCCTTGCAGCTTAGTGACAGTTTCCGCATTGCGACCGACCGCTGTTCACAGATGTGCCTCTTTTTCGCGATAAGACCCGATCGCGCGTTTCCAAGCTTGTAACTAGGTCGCCTCGTTTCTCCGCAAACCGGAAGGTTCGATCGACTGCCGCTTGCATTTGTTCACGCCGTAGGGGGCTGAGCAATTTATCGATTAACGTTAGAAATCGATCGATTACTCTTCTTATCGCGCTTAATATCATCTTCAGCGGATAATCGTGGAGACGCGACGTGGGCTTTAATGAGGCCGGGGTTGTAGCTGCAATGTAATGAGGCCGGAGTTCCTTGCAAAATCAGTTGCGCCTGGGCGCGCCGCGCCAACCGCAATAACGTGACACCATGTCTACGTGGCGACGAAATGTGGAACGCGTACACTTGTCTTGCGTCATCCGATGAAAACGCGCGTGTTAAGAGGAGATTCGGAAGAGTAGAATTTTTCGGCCAGTTGGAGATGCATAGTTGAGTACGGTGAAGCACGAAAGCCAGGGCATCCATAGTAAGGCGAGACAGAGGGGACAGGAGGCGCGAAAAAACGCTTGTGTCGTCTGTCTCGCCTTACCCCTTCCCGTCTTCCGCGCTTCGCTGCACTCAAATATTAAGAGGAAACTTTAGCTTGGGGGCTTCTTCCTTTTTGGGGGCTTCTTTCTTTTCATTTATCGTTGCACCGATGTTGGTGATGCTAATTGTGTTGCATTTAAAATCGAAAAGTTGAAATGCATAATGAGCCTAGGAAAGATACCTTTTGCATGGGGGCCAACTTATTTAGAAGAACGCTAGAAAATCGCCAAATGTCAGGAAAATGAAGTATGAAATTTGCTACTCTATAAGTCTGCAAACAAAAAAACAAGAAAGCGATAGCACAATTTTCTAAATTACATCTAATGATACATCCAAAGCGAACACAACTGATGTACTATAAACCGCTTTAGAATATACTGCTAGTTTGTGAGCAGTCTCGTAAAGAACCCTCGTAAAGATTGTATTAACTTCGCGTTAGCCGTACAGTCATACATGTTTGTTTCTTGACATTTGTGTTCATAATATTCGAGGTCCCAAATAAAAGAAATTCAGCATCTGCTGCTAAAATAATAAAAAAGAAATATCTCTTTCAAGTGCAACGAATTTCACTCAAGTCGGTCAACTGGTTGGCTAATACGCGAATACAACAAACCTGAAACTCGAAACTATACGTGCATTCGAATACGGAAGTCGGTAGTGGACCCCACGAGCTGAAGCGTCATCTAAAGAAAGTAACGGCGTAAAACGCAAGTCCAGCCGCCGCTCAGGGTTCACGGTCCTGTGGCGCTCTGCCATGTGTGCCGAGCGCGAGGTCGCAGGTTCGGCTCCCCGAACCTGTGACCGCATCCCTGTAGGGGCGGAACGCGAATTTCTTTTGCGTGTGTGTATTGCACTAGAGGGGCACGTTCAGGAAACTCCGCCCCCAGGAGGGTTACACTGTGTACGTCCACTTATAAGCGGACTATCCATTTTAGCGTGGACTGATTGGATATAGGTCGAAGTCGTTGGGACAGGCGCCAATCGTCACCGCCTGCCTTTCGAGCCCTATCCAGCCAGCGCGCGCTGTAATTGACAGTCCGCTTATAAGCGGACACTTACACCGTAACTCCCCCCCTGTCCCTGGCTCCGCTCCCCTCGCGAGTGACCCAAATTTAGCCCGAGTCCTCTACTACTGCATCCCCGATAACCCGTGGTGCAGCTTCGGATCGTTTAAACGTACGATTTAATTTGAAACTGCAACTACGAAGTGCTGGTAGAGCAAGAAGAATAGGGGATGGTTGAACCAGCTAAACCATCAGAGAGTTATTTTTGAAACTTCTTCGTCGTGGCTGTTCTCGAACGGAAGAGCGTCAAAGTGTGGTCACGTGACGCGGCTGCTAGTGACGTGAGCGACTGATGTTGCCGTTTCGCCGTATAATGTCGACAGTTCGAGTTTATGCAAATGGCTGCTGCATGGCGGGCCTGTTCACAGAACTTGTAGCTCGATTTCGAAACGTTTGGGTCGCTTTGGCCGGGCTGGGTTTCGGTTTGCTGTTCTTAAAGTGACTCCCTCTGTACCGATAAGAAGAAAAAAAGCACCCAGAGAACTGCGGCCTGCCTTCTCGTTCATTACTTATCCACAGCTAGCCTAACCATGCTTTATCGTTGTCGGGCTCATTTTTCTTTCAAACTTTTCTTAACGAGAAACGTTTTCACTTTGGTAACGTTGAAGTTTTACGCCAGGCCGACTGTAGCCGTCGAGTGCACTAGCCTGGCGGGGGTATTTTCTGCCGGCTTTCGGGCGTGGCCCGGGGTTGACAGCTTGGACGCGTGTCAAAAAAATCTCGCTTTGTTTATTGCGCCCGCGCGTGGGCATAACTCTTCGAAAGCCGCCGACCGGCTGGGAACCTCAAACGGACCGGCGCGACAGTTTGAGGAGCAGCCAACCTTCCGTTCTCAGTGTCAAGGTCTGTCGCTCTAACCCTTCAGCACTCGATGCGGAAGCCATGCCGACCGGGCCCGAACCGCACCGTTTTTCGAGCTTTAGCTGGGTGCGTATCGTCTGCGGCTTCGCGCGTTGGCTTTCTTTTGGGCTGCGCCCGTTGGCTTTCGAACTGACTTGGAAAAAGCTTGAGGTGCTGGCTGGCTAACCGTGATTGTACGATCCGCTACGGCCACGTTTATGGAATTCGTGAAACTCTCTCGAAGCAATGCGAGGACTTGCGTGCGTGTCTGTCGACCCTTTGAGGACCACCCCACACGCCTTCGTTTTGAATTTGTACAGACAGCTCTTATCGTATGTGCCCAATAGTTGTGCTTTTTCGCTTGCTTTACATTACGTGTGTGCTTGCCACTGCAGCCTGGAGAACATGCATCATTCTGAATCCTCTTACCGGGCTTTTAAAAGAAAGCTATCTCAGTGCCAATTGTCCCCATTCTCGTCCTGTGTTCCTGCTCGGAATGAGCAAATGACGCTTGCTGCCCCCTCATTGACCGTTGGCCGAAGGAAATTTAGCCAGACTTCGTACTCAATACCAAAACTCGACGGGAACAATTTTTTTTTTCTGGTATGTTGCCTGTAGGCAACACTCGTCCACATAAACAGTTTTAATTGTTGGTCGCCTTTGTAAATTGCGGAATAGGTCTGTAGTGCTGCTCACTACGGATGTTACGTGGTGTGACAAAATTTCCATATTGGGGATTGTTTGTACTGCCAGCTCTCTCCGTTGTTGTAATTGCGGAAATGGGTGTGGTGGCGTTTTACCTGTAGGTTTCTCCGTAATCCAGGGAAACGATTTTTTTCTCCCCCTTTCCTCGCGGACGTATTCCTGTGAAAGACGTTCTTTTTTTTTAGTTTCCGCTTACCGTGTTGTAATACAGCATCAGCTTTAATACATAGAGGCAGGGGAACGCAATTGTAGGGTGCACTATAGCCACATTGAATGACCTAGTACGCATTACGTTCTGTGCGTTGTGTTCTCCTTGCCCCTCCCCCGCCCCCCATACTTTGAACGACAGGACGGGTTCGGTGCGAAAGTTGATACAGTCAAGCGCCTTTACCATGAAGGCCTCTACAGCGAAATGACCTGTATAACGAATGCGTAATTTTACCCGGTTCTATTGTGAGCTTTGTGATACGCAACCTTTAGAACGAATAGTTCTATATAACGAATCACTCTGGACTCCCCAAACACTTCGGTATAAAGGCGTTCGACTGTACATTGTAAAAGCGGCCCACATACTCGCTAAGGCCGCCTTGTAAATGCAGCTCACGTACGCAGAGACAACAGGGGGGAAAATAGAACCGCGCTCTGTCTCTTTGCGAACACACCGCGCATAGTCGGACCAGTTTTCTGCGAGAATGAATGTCGCCGACCTGCGTGAGCGCTAGGGAGGAAAACGTTTCTGCACATTTAGCCGGTTGTGAACTGCCACGAACATGCGTACGTTTGTATGCCGATGAAATTGTTCGTACGACGTTGCGATGCCTATTTATTTATCTATTTATTTACCCTCAAGACCTCTAAGGCATAAGCGAAGGGAATGGGTACGATGTAATTTTAAACTTATATGGAGCTGTGACATTAGAAAAAAATTAAAATAAATACACAATGATATTGACAGCCGTAACAACAATGCTTCAACGGGCCAAGTCACACCTGCAAGGGCATTTCTAAAGAAATTAATGCCCGTATTGGCGACAGCACCGGGGGGAAGTGGATTCTAGCACAAACGTGTACATTACAGGCGAACGAGTGGCGATAACATATTGTGTTTGAGGACGGAACGCGTGCTTTCATGACGGTGATCAGTTCGTTTGGCAATGCAGGATCCTTATGAGATGCAAATGCGAAGCTGTTAAGGGCTACATTCCCCACTATCGTGTCCGCTTGTAGAAAAGAAAAATCCCGAAGGTAGTGCTTTGTCGGGCCGACCCGCGCGGTAGGTGAAGTAGGCACTGAGTACTCCCCCATACGTGGGCCGATCCCGAAAATAGTGCAATGCGGGGCCGCGACCCGCGGTGGAGCTGCAGTTTGTCATTAAGGGGCCCACATACACAGCTTCGCTGGTCATCCTTCTTCACAGAGTGGATGGGCTTTACTCAGTGTCAATATCGTCGTCGAGAAAGATACAAAAAACAATGCGATCACTTTGAGCTGCGCTCCGGTTTTCATCTTTCCAGTGCACTCCTCATTTGACGACACATAGACGCGCTCGAATTTGTCTTGAACCGAGGAGTGTACCACCGTTTTGTCACGAGTGGTGCACATTTCTTTCGGCCCTACGAACGTTTCATATGTGAAGTGATTGCGTTAGGACGCAGGTACAGCATATATATATATATATAGAAAACCCAGGGTGTCATATTTGGTACGCCGAGTCTTATAATTGGAAAATGATGATTTTGGCGCGGGGAAAAAGAAAATTAACCCCAAAGCATATATCCGACACGCTACAGCGAAGTTTCAGTCGTGGGTAGATCGCAAGACTAACTAGTAATTCATTACTTTGACTACCAACATTTCATTCTTTTTGTACGAACTTCGTCTCCATGGCCAGAAATGGGACCAAGTTGTTCTAGTTTTCCTTGATGGCGTTTAAGCTTTCTCCCTCTCTCTTGAGAGATAGAAGAGCGGTGAGACAGACAGACAGACGGACGGACAAGACGGACGGACGGACAAGAAAGAAAGACAGACGGACGGACAAGAAAAGTGACAGACGGACGGACAAGAAAGAAAGACAGAAAGAAAGACGGACGGATGGACGGACGGACAAGAAAGAAAGAAAGAAAGACAGACAGACAGACAGACAGACGGACGGACGGACGGACGGCGAGCATGACTTCGAATTTGCAGCACCGTTAGACCGCACTCGTGTAGCAGCACTGTCGAGCTGAGAATGCGGCGCACCTCGTAAAAGCTTTCTGCGCATTGCGCGGGTCCGTAAAGCGGCCTATGGCGGCGAACATGACCACCGTCGGTGTTATTGGCGATCACGCGCCGCGGAGATACGTCGCGAGCAAGACGGGAAGACAACTCCGGAGCAAAGTTGCCGCGCCACCACTCTTATTTACTCGCTTCGCGCACGTCGAGGAGGAAACGACGACCAACGCGCGGCCTCCCTTTCGACTGCTTGTCTTGCACGCGGCCAATTAGCATGCTGCTCGCAGCATGCTAATTAGCATATCTCCACGTGAGAGAGCAGGCGCCGCGAGCACTGTCGATCGACTCTCGCCAGCTGCTTGTATTGGCCGGAGTCTTTTGCATACAGCTGGGAAGGAAATATATATATATATATATATATATATATATATATATATATATATACCTTTCCGTTGGGATAGACAAGAGTTGACGGTGGGTTAGAAGCCAGTATGCTTATAAGAACGGCTTTGTGGCTTTTCTCGGAATTCGTCTTTCTTTTTCTTTCTTTCTTTATTCTTTCTATTTTTTATGTATTGGTGCAACCGAGCTGTGCAATAAGCTCGGTAAGTGGGAATGCATTGCGTGCGACTAAAAACGGCGCACAAAAATAACGGCAGCCAGGAGACGAGAGAATTAATACACAGGACAGGCGCCGAGTCAAGGTTTAGACACAAGACAGGCGCTGATCTTGTTCCCGTGCATTTCTCTGTCTTGTGTTGACGTTAATTTTGCGCTGCTTTTACCATGAAGGTCAAAACAGATCGCCCGGTCGGTCTTACATTCTAATGTATGCAAGGTATGTTTTTATAGGTTGGGCACGCACGCACACGCGCACACCCGCAGTCAAGTGTTCTTTTTTTTGTTTTTTTCAACATTGAGTTTCGTTGTTATTACACCCCCGGTGAGACGGGCAAATGTAGTGACATTCCGAGCAAGTTCACTTCGCCGTTATTGTGCCACTCGCAGGCTGTCAGACTCGAAGGTTTGGTGACACTTGCTGAAAAAGTGTCACCTGCCAGCGAGTGTGTTGGTGGAATTCATTTCGCTGCCTTAATGTGTGTAGCCTCCACACCAGTGCTTGAGGATGAATAACTGCTCACACAGCAAAGTCGACACTAACTTTAAAACCGCCCTTGTGTGTGTGTGTGTGTGTGTGTGTGTGTGTGTGTGTGTGTGTGTGTGTGTGTGTGTGTGTGTGTGTTTGATTTCACATGAGCGTCACTGTGACATCAGTGAGGCCAATAAATGCTTTAAACGTTCGTTCTTCGCTTGATTCCGCCGTTTTGGTCCTGTAGATATTGAATAGGTTCCTTGATTGTGTTGGCTCTAAACAAATGGACGTATTAATGGGATTTCAGTATTTCTGTATTTCTTTTCGATGGCAGAAGTCCTCGTACATCAGTAACTTTCTTTCGTAACAAAACAGTCAGCGTTTCTGAAACTCGAAATGCCGGGAATCGTATCGTCTCGTATGCGGCTTCGTAGTTCGTCATTTGTCATCGACCTCGAATGACACCTCGTCACTACGTCACCACGCCGGCCCAGTGACGGCCAGCGAGGCTTAGTGCACATGCTCGGAGTGTCGCTAAAGTCGCTCGTCTGACTGGGCTATCAATCTCCCGAAGAGATACCAGGAAATAATCACTTTTACTCGACTTGTGCTCAACTAACTTTATCTGCGTTCCTCAGAGAGGAGCACCCAAAGCCAAAGCACAAAAAGAAGAGAAAACAACGGCACAAAGCCTGCTGTAGCCTTGCAGAATTACAACCCAATTTCTGACGAAGTGGTTTCTTTCGTGCAGATTACCCTGAGCACGACTTTGAATGTTTGCTCGAGCCGTTACGAGATGAAACAGTGTATTACACGTAAGATCGCGTCAGCTATTGCGTCACTAATTCGCATTGTATAAGACAATACCGCAAGTATTTTCTCTTTTACTTTGTTGAACGCGTTCGCAATAAACTACACCAAGGTGAGCATTACAAATGAAAAGAAGATATCGGAGGACTCTGCCGTTACTGCCTTCTTCCTTCGGCTGCCATATTGACTTATATCGATCAACTTCCGGCTCAAATGATCTCGCAGACGAAGAGGCCGACGGCAAGCCACTCTCAGCGGCAGCTGCCAGACTCTGTCATTTTTATTTTGCCTTCGTTCCGGTTTCGTCGTTCTGTATATGTTTTCAAAACCAAATAATAATAATAGTAATGCTAACGATTTCCTCAGGTCTGTATTCTCTCTAACCGAATCGTTCATCAGAGGACTCGAGCAAGCGGCGCAGAAAAGCTGACTCGACTGCGTGTACCTGAGCGAAAAAAAAAAAAAAAAAAAAAACGAAAGAAAAAATGAACAACGTGCGGAGGACATTCTGTCCACCAAGACTTCTCCATGCAATAGAATCGCCTCAACAATGGCTAAAGGGTAGTGAACCGGCTCCGCGAGCGGATTTCGGGCGAGCCGCAGCGAAGTCGCTTGCGGTTGCAGAAAGTCTCGTCCGCTTCGCGAAAAGGCGAGAAACGTTGACGGTTGCAGTATGTGGTACGTTTTTTTCTTTTTTTTTTTTCGTTCGTTAAGACGCTAGGAGCTGTGGCGAGGCTGCCATCTTTCCGGTGCCTTCTGGCAATTTGGAAACCGCTGTCGTCGTCTGGCGTTGACGAGGATAGCAGTACTTCCGCGTAGCGTCGGCGCGGGGGGTATGGGGAGCTACGGGGCTGTTGGGGGAGGGGGGAGGAAAAGAGGGGGAAGAGTGCAAGAAGCTCTCATCTGCTCGCGGAATCGGAAATTCGGATGTCCGCTTCGCTGTCGTCTCGCTAACGAAGCTCCATTTCGAAACGAAGCCCGTTTTCTTGGGGCGGCTGAGAGCCAGGGAATAAGGAGTTCGCGCGGTGCAGACGGCTTCCTGATGGCACCTTCACAACTATTACCGTTTACTTCTTCTTAATGTTGTTTTTGTCTGGTCTCCTAACTTCTTCAAATGTGTTTTTTATTCGCCGTCTATAAGAGCCTATTCAGAATCGATTGACGTCCGGGACGGAGGTATTTGCGTTTTCTTTTGTTTGGCGCGAGCTTCGGAATTTGCTTAGCGTGTCGTCTTGGCGGAAGAATGAGATGCAGCGTATAACTTGGAAAGAAGTCTTGGTCTGTCTGTCTGTCTGTCTGTTTGTCTGTTTGTTTGTTTGTTTGTTTGTTCGTTCGTTCGTTCGTTCGTTCGTTCGTTCGTTCGTTCTCTTTCTTTCGATTCTTTTAGTTTCTGCAACTGTGCCGGATCCTTTCGTCTGTTTGCACAGCGGGGCAATATTTCGACGAATGCGACCTTTCGTGCTGTGCTTCATCCTTATCTTCCCGGTTTACCTGGCCCTCATGATAGACCCGTTGGCGAGCTGCAACTCGTCTCTGTTCTATATCCAGGTGCCTGGGCGTATACTTGAGGAGTTAGTGTCGCTCACAAGGCCAGATCGAAAGCGCTGGACCTCTCGCTATAGCTAAGTTGACCTTACAACGGCTGTTAAACTTTTATAGCCTGTATTAAGAGCTTCCCAAGGGCAGACATGGTCAGCCGTCAGTTTTTGTTTTTTTTAACCGCTATAGCAAACTTCCTTTGCCGAGTTCGTCAAGGTTTCGAGTTGCTTTTTCGCATATGTTGCGATGTTGTCATACACTATCTCCAAATTTGTCTGGCTGCTACGCTTCGCAGTGCTCAAGCTCCCGCTGTTCCAACGATACGAATGTGCTGAGACCGCAAATAAATACGCTAGAACAATAGGATCGGTGCCTCTATTGCCGCGTGCTTCTTTCGTACATCGGGTTAGCAAGTTTAAATCTTTCCTTTGTGAGCGGGCTCGTTTCAATTGTAAAAATTCGCTGCCGAATTGCGTTTACAAGACGTACGTTGTGATATTTTTCCTTTCTTTTCCGGCAGCTATGATCTCACAGTGGAGTTAGACAGAGTAGTGATCAGTTCTAGAGTAAGAAATTACGGGGTTCGGGTCCCGAACAACGGGGCCCCAGCAACGATGATGACGATCTCGCGGTGATCGCTTAGGACGCCAAGTTGTTAGTATGTTGCAGGTTTCGCCTTCTATTTTCAAGTATCTTATCAGATAAAAGGTTACATCCCTACTAACGTACGTACGAGGGCATCTCGGATCTTGATATAACGTTTTCATCATTTCTTCTTTCAGGAAAATGTGTTTTGGTTTTCTCTCCTGTCAGCTCATGTAAAACTTAATGTCTAATGAGCACGTCGCTATCATTTAACCGTGAAGTTAAAAGCTCACGAATCGCTCGATCTTAGGCACTCGGGCAAAAAGAGAACCTGCGTCTCTTAAAGCAACGAACGTTGTAGTTATACACGGACAGTTTAAATTTATTTCCATACGTGGCGTACGACGGGTTTCAGGCGGATACGAGAAAGCAAATGCAATATGGGGTGAACCCTCGTCTCTCACATGGGAGAATGCAAGATAGAGGAAGGTCGCCTGCAGGCGGGAGGTCGAGCGAAGCAAGGGAGCCTCTGTGCATTGTTTGCACAGAGGCACGCTTTGTTTGCTTCTATTACTAAACTCTTATGGTTTGGTAGGAGAATCGCTTTAGGGAATAAAACACACGCACGCACGCACGCACTGAATTCCCAGCATCAAACTTTCTGAACCACTTCTGGGAACATTGTTTTTGTACGTCTGCGTTGTTTGTGGTCTCCCTATTTTCTGTCACCAAACCTCCGATCGCCTCTTACTAATCTCTGTTGCGGACATGCTTACTTTCCCCCTTGCTATCCCCGAACCCAAGGGCTTCAAGGAGGCCAGAGGAGCTTAAATCGACTGCTGGGCAGATATCTTCACATTCTAAGAAAAAAACCTGTTCCATTTTGTTTCTCTAGCTTTACCGCAGCAAGAACATGCTTCTTCTTCCTTGGTGTACCTCGCCCTATAGCTACGCGTTCTAACGCATGCTGATCTCGCTTCGAAAAGTAAAGAGCTTCCCCTTTGAGCTATCATAAATTCTTTCTTTCCAGAGAATTTCCTTCACTGTTTCTTTCCTGAGAATTTTACCCTGAGAGTATTCTCAGGGTTGAACGCTCCCTGGTGGACGAAGCTTTACAACTTCTATTGTATAGCCAAAATTTCCGACGGGGCCCCGGTTAGGGGCCATTTCCTGTTGTTCAGGGGGTCCCGTGAAGGCAACATTTTTCATGGGACTCCCCGGCAGTCGAGGGCCCGGGGCTGCGGCCCCATAAATCAACCTGGTCCTCGCTAATGTTTCGGGCACGGCAAAAATGCATCGTTTAGTCTTTCTCTTCCACACGGCTGAGTAGCTGGTCGGAGCTTTGATTCAGGCCCACCTCTCAGCCTTTCTACCATAATAAATGCATCTCTCTTCTACACTGGCTTGAGCGAGACATTCTGGTGGTTTTTACACGGTATCTCGTTTAATTACGGACAATGTGCACTGGATACGAGTTCCACCTATGTACACTATTTACGCTTGGTGCGTCAGGCTCGCTTGTCCTATGTAGTAAAATTGTAGGGTGTACCTCCTGGTAATCGTCTCAGTCGCCTTTAAGGAATGTCTCTGTGTTGCTACTTAAGCGCTTTTGAAGTTTGACGACAGAGGCAGTAGTGTAGAATGCGCAGAAAAAAAAGGAGGTAAAGAAAACACTGCAATCACTTGAGTGTGCTACGACAGTGTGTTGCTCCTCTCTGTCCATGGGACCCATGAATCAATCAAAATTGAAACTTTCTTTTGTAGAGTAGTTAACTGGGGGGTGTCTTGTTAATCTCCCTGCCTTTACCTCGCTCTCTAACTTCTTTTCAGGCAGCCTGCTGTAAAGTGAAAGATATGACGAAATCGTTTATTTAAAAAAATAGTTAATAGATAAATAGCAAACATTATGGAGTTTCTGGTGGGAATGCCGAGATAAGTTGATTTGCATGTGAGCTGGTAAAGCGGCGCCCTCTTTTAGAAGGATTCGTGTCGGACAGGCGTCCCTCTTGGAAATATAATAGTCGTTTAACGTATGATGAAATGGATCGACAAAATCCGAAACATAATTATGAAATATGTTAGACAGCAACAAGTGTCAGACAACAAGTTTCCAGTTGAAGCGAGCACTAATGTGGAGCTGCAAACACGTAGGATTGAGAGGTCGTCCGCGATCGATATTGCGTGTGTATACGTCTCTGTGAAACTGGAGGTAACGTCGGCTCGCGTAATGCTACGCTTTAGCAATAACTAACACTTAGCTGTAAGTACAAAATCCAGAAAGGCGATGATAGATGCGATAGCACACTGTGGTATAAAGGTTGTACACAGGGATAAGGTGCCTCAGAAAGGCTGGCCAACGTTTCGATAGGAGGACCTATCTTCGTCAAAGGCGGCCTCGTTATCCCCGGCATGTTAGTTTTAAAGGGTTAGTACAGTGACGTCACGTGCGGTTGTTGTCGGTGGTGGCTGGTTGTAACCTTTACAACCAGCCACCACCGACAGCAACCGTACGTGACGTCACTATACTGACCCTTTAAAGCTAACAAGGTTACAACCAAGCGCCACCGACAACAGCCGCACTTGACGTCCTGTACTAACCTTTTAAAACTTATATTCCGGGGATAACGAGGCCGCCTTTGACGAAAATAGGTCCTCCTATCGAAACGTTGGCCAGCCTCTCTGTGGCACTTTATCTCTGTTTATAATCTTTACACCACAGTTAGCCGTAAGTAAGCACTTTGACGCTCAGGTAATGACTTCTGCTCGGCAACGAAAGATGAAAATCGGAAGCGTGGCGCTGCAGCGAGTTCAAAACTCTGGGGTTAGACAAACAGCACGCGCACTGGGTTTGTTGAGAAGGCGAGTCGCGTGGCGAAGTTCCGCACAGTGCAAACAACCGAAGCGAGCGGTCGAACTATAGCGACGAGGGGGGAAACGGACCGGCATTCACGGCGCTCTCGCCTCCGTAGGTGGCGCGGCCGTTTCGGTAACGACCGTTCGTGGCGATATATTTACGAGGTGGCCCTGCTGCTCTGAGCCCACTCACCGTGGTGCCTTGTCTCGTTCCATTGCGGCAGTTTTAGAGCATTGTTTGACGGGACATAGACTAAGGTGGCGCGAGTAATGCTCGCGAGTGATGCTTGAGGGAGAGGAGGAGCGAAGGACGAAAGGGAGGAGGACAGGAAGCGAGGGAGGGAGAAAAGGGATGAAGTGCTGGAAGGAGGCAAGTAGGAGGAAAGGCAGGAATGAAAGAAGATGTTATGAAGGAAGGAGAGGCGCAATAAATTGAGGAAGCAGTGAAAGAAGGAAGCAATAAGAACAAGAAGAAATGAAGGATTAAAAAGCGTAGAAGGAAGGAAACAGTGAGATAAGCAAGTAAGAAAGTGGTGTGGAAAGGAAGGAGGGAACGAAGGAAGCGGTAAAGAAAAGTAACACTGAAAGAAAGCAGTAACTGACTAAAAAGAAGGAAAGAAGGAATCAATAAAAGAAAGAAAAGGAAAAAGTGGGACAAGGAAGCAGTAAAGGAAGGCGAGTGAAGCAGGCACGTCGGCTTCTGTCACTGCTGTCTCTTCTTCGTTTGAATCAGTGACGGCAGGTGTGCGATTCGCGGTGCGTCGACCGTTAGTGGCGCTGCTTGCATTGGCGGAGCGCGTCACGCGGAATCGCAGCCGTCTACTTTCCAGAACGACGTACCTTTCTATTTTAAGGTAACGCGTAACTAGATTAAGCGACGTGTCTTTAGATTTTACGGGTGTCGACTCGCAAGGACAGGTGGGCGTTTCGACGTCTTTTTTTTTTTTTTCTCGTTGGGTGTTACGCCGGCATGCGACAGGTGAGAGAGAAGGCGTCGCATACGCTTGCTCCTTCTGTGTGTGCTCGTTCTCGAAAGACGGCTGAACTGTGCAAACGTTTCGATTGTATGGCTATGGGCAGTGTGGGCTCGGAATAGATCGTCGAATACTGTAACTATACCTATAAAGTTATTCCTTGTTTGCGAGTTCTGTAAGGTCGCGGCTGACTGAATCGAATTGAATTCTGGGAGTTCTTACGGGCCAGAACCACAATTTGGTTGCGAGGCACGCCGTCGCGGGGAGATTCCGGATTCATTTTGACCACCGGGAGATCTTTGACGCGGCCCCGATGCACCGGACACGGGCATTTTTCGTCGATGTCGACACGTGGTCGCCACCGAAGGCTGAGATGAACGTAACTTTCTCGTAACCTTCGATAATAACGCCGGTGCTATAGGCCAGTTGCCTTCGATTAAGCATCCTTCATTCTCCTGACGTCGTCGTCGTGCCGTTGCCGTCGTGCGTTTGGTATACGGGCACCTATTTGTCTATTCCTGTCGCTGAATAGTTTTTCCTGATTAGCTCACAGCCTTCAAAAAAATACGCGAGAGAGAGAGAGAGAGACATGAAAGCGACGCTTTATTTTTTTCATTACTATGCCTAGGTTTTCCGCTTCGATGCTATCTCGCCGCGTACAGTGGCTGTACAGTGACTGTACAGAGTACAGTGACTGACAAAATGGGGCCGGTGAACGCATCTGTTTTGCTCGCAGTATAGGACATGAAAGCACGACATAAATCCCGTACGTGATGACGTATATAAAGCTCGAACTGACGCCATCCTGGGTGCGACGTTTGTCACCCTGCACGGTGAAAAACTGCGTCAGTGACGTCAAGTGGAAGTTGTCTATAGGCTTGTATGGAAATAGATAAAGCGCACCGACCTCTTAATCGAATGGCGCGTGATATTCAATTTGATTTTTTTTTTTCTGCAAGGGCCCCTCACCAGGCCCCATAGCAAATTTTGGTTATACGCTGCAAGTTCTTACATGTCCTCAACGGACCGTTCTGCCGCATTTTTTTTTTTCAGATTGGCTCATTAATAGCCGAGATAGAAATATTTCAGTGCCGCTTACCCATGATTTCAGCAGGCGGGCTCCACTGCCAAGCAAGACGCTCTCTCCCCTCGCCCCGTCTAGCCTCCGCTAGCGATATTGGTTCCCTGCGTTTTCCCATACCGGACCTCGAGGATCTCGTGACGCATACGTCACAGGCCGCGCCTTCATTTTTTTTTTCTCATCGCTTTTTTGTTTTTCGGCGCCACGCACTTCCGCTGACGGCGTCGCGCTCGGGCTGTCGCCTCGTTCGCGCAGCGCACGATTTTGCACGCTGTGCACAAGGGCACATGACTGACGGTATAATTCACTGCTACACGAATACTGAGACAGAACAGGCGGATCGCAGAGCATGATCACGCGATGCAACACGGTATAAAATGGCTTAGTTTCGGTACCTGTGCACGGGACTGCACGACCGTTGGAACAAGCAGACGAAGCGGAAATTCATGTCTCTTGCTTCGATGCGAAGTAAAACAACAACACGCAGACATTCCGCTTGTGTGTTTTATTGTTTCTCTAAACTTCAGTCCGTCAATTCAAGCAACAGATCACAGAAATAAGATAGTGCCTTGAATAGTTCTAGAAGTCACGTGTCACCACGAGCGACGTCACTCTGCAAACCCGAGTACGTAGGCGCAGGGACGCGAGTACGTCACCGTCCGGCTTGGAGCGCGGCGGCCGCGAGGAGAAGGGAAAACGGCATTCGGATTGAAATGTCAGGCCTTTCCGCGGCGCGTAGCGACGTAATACTTTGCAGACACGATCGTTGGCGCGCATTGTATGCTCTGCAGCTTGTCAGCTCAAGATGACCAGACCTGGTGAGGGGCCCTTTAAGTATTCCCATGTTTGGGCCTTCTGCACACTCGGGGTGGCTGGATGTGCGGGCCAAATGGGGATTTCGCCCCCCTCTTCTTGGCCAGTAATCCTCGCGTGTGGGCGCGCGGGTGTGGCGCGAGAACTAATTAAACAAAAATTAAATTAGCGATTTTTACGTGCCAAAACCAGTTTCTGATTGTGAGGCACGCCGTAGTGGAGGACTCCGGAAATTTAGACCACCTGGTGTTTTTTAAGCTGCACCGAAGTCTGAGTACAAGGGTGTTTTCGCATTACGCCCCCGTCGACATGTGGCCGCCGTGGCCGGGATTCGATCCCGCGACCTCGTGCGCAGCAGCCCAACACCATAGCCACTGAGCAACCACGGCGGGTCGGCGCGAGAGGTAGACGGGGGCCTTTAAATGTATTCACACACGCTCGTCGTACTTCTCCGCGCTTGCACACCTCTCTCTCTCTCTCTCTCTCGTCGACATTCCTGCCTCGACAACAGACATCATATGGGGTGCGATCTTGTACGCGCTCCAAAACAGAACGGAGGCGGTTCGTTCCACCGAGCCAAATACGATTCGTCAATTTGAACCGTGCCGAACGCCATGACGTCAATTGTGACGTGATATCTGCTGTCAATCATTCCGTGTCGCCTGCTATCGGACGAACGGAACGGAACATACCCCCTATTTCGTGACGTAAAGAATGGACCACCACCTCCGTTCTGTTTTGGAACGCCTACAACATCGCACCCCATGCGTCGCCTTACATCGCTGGCTCTCGACGTTTTTAAACGCAATTGAACGCTTCGCGTTTAGTTCCGTACTATTCAGCTAAACCGGCTTCACTGAAGCTTCGCTCCGCATGTAGTACCTGTAGATTCCACGGTGTGCGTTGAATGCGCATTTTTAGTTTCCTTTGTTTGTTAAAGCCCTATAAAGCGCGATGCAACTTCTCTATGCCGCCCCTCCCTCTCTATCTCCCCCCTCTCTCTCTATCTCTCTCGACCGTTGTTTGAAGCGAAGCAATTCGAGATCCCGGCTGACGCTTGCCGCAACGAGAACCTCCCGCGCTTTCTTTCTGTTCTGGCGCTCTTTTAAGACGTGCTCGGCTTCTTTGATCGACGTCTCCGTGGATCTGGACCGCAACTCCCCCGGCGCGGGCTTTCTTCTTTTCAAGGCGTCTCTACCTCCCCCCCCCCTTAATATTTTCCCCCTTTTATTGTCTTTCCGAGAATCGTTGCCGCCTTCTCGAATACGCGTTCCGCAAGCTCCTAAAGGGAGGAACGGCGACGGCTCATAAGGCGCGACAGATTCCGTCGTCCCCGAGGTCTTCTTTGAGCTGAGTTCTGACTTTCTTTCTTTCCTTTTCTTTTTTTCCCTCTCTTTTCTTTCTCTTTTTACAACAGACTCCTTCTTTATAAGCTTCACCAGACGTCGCTTTTTATTGTCGCAGCCCGTCGTCGAAAGGGCGTGAAACCGTTTACTTTTAAGACGATGGCCAGGCAGGCTCTCTCAGCCACTTTCATCAGTTCTTTTTTTTTTTTTCGATGTACTTAGTCATTCCTGTCGTGTTGCGTTTTGGGAGGAGAGACAGTCGATAATTGCTTGGGCGTTTCAGCCGGCAACTGCGCCGCCGCTTGAACATCGTCTGTATAATGTAACAAAGCGAACGCTTTTGGGATCAGCCGAGACGCGATTAATTTTGGCACTCTCGTGAACGTTGACCTTTCTTGAAGCGTCCGTGTGTCGCAGAGGCGGCGTCGGAAAAACCCATTGGTGCGACGACTGTAGCCCCGTACCTAATGAGATACGTGGCCGCTAATGAGGTGTCGCTTCGTTTTTTTTTCTTTAATTATTACGATTTTTTCTTGCGCAGACGTCGAGCAAACCTTATCGGACGCCGATCTCGGGACGATCATTTTCTGGCGCACAGTATGAATGCGTTGGAATTTCTGGTCGTTAGAGTGGATGTCGAAAGCACGATAAGTATCACGAGGCGCACGCCTTAGGGTCAGGACACCCGATTTCTTTCCTCCAACTGGGGTTCTCAATGGGCGCCTAAATCTAAGTCCGCTGGCGTTTTTATTTCTTCGCACTTCGCTACCCCCCCCCCCCCCACCCACCGCTCCATTGGAATGCGGCCGCCACGGTCGGTATCGAGGTTTCCTCCGCTTGCTTGTCTGTCGCGCAGCAAGCGACAGTTTTTCCCTAGTTTTCGTTTCTTCAGCGCCAGGGTAACGTGACGGCGTCACAGTGTACCGTGTGTTCCAGCTAACGTTAGCCAAGCTGTTCACCGTAAAAAAAAAAAGGAGATTTAGAAAACGCCGTGCGAGATACAATTGCAAGGCCTACGGTGTTTGGTTGTCGAGACGTTTGACGACCGAACACAGTAATTCAGGTAATTGCACCTTGTACCGTGTCTGTTTTAAAAATATTTTCTTCGAACGGCTTGGCTATAACGCTATCTGGGACACCATATGGTGTATGGGTCTGTACCGAGAATCTGTCGCTGGCCTTAGGCAATAATCTACCGATCGCGTCCGCTGCGCCGCTTCAATTAATAACGTCTCGATCCCGTCGATCGTCGCTAAAACGCGCCGCATAGCACGTCGAGTGCCCTTCGCCTCGGAACAAACGTCCCAGAAAGTCGCTTTCTCCGTTTAGAAAAAAAAAAAAAAAAGAAGGGGGGGGGGGGGGTGTTCGGAGAGGCCGATATATAGTCCCGCGCATGTGCTTACGTGCGCGTTTTTTTTTTTTTTTTTTCACCCCAGTGTCGGCTCGCTCGCTGCCTTGTTCCACTTTGGGCCGCGCGCGCTCTTCTGCTGCTGCCGCACGCGCAGTGCGCTGTCCTTCGTCCGAGCAAGGACAACGGCCTTACTTTGCTTACACCCGCGGTGTGTGCCTGTGTACCTGACGGCCCCGTCGTCACAGAGTCCTTCTCCCGTCTCTAAGTGCCGTCCTTCTTGGTCGAGGGGTCAGAGCTCGCTCCCTCTCCCCCCATCTCTCTCTCTCTCTCTCTCTCTCTCTCTATATATATATATATATATATATATATATATATATATATATATATATATATATATATATATATATATATATATGAGGGGTGCGAGCTCTCGCCCTCTCCCCCATCTCACTCTCTCTCTCTCTCTCTCTATATATATATATATATATAATGTATATGTCTGTTGTACATTCTCATACATTATTTGTTGTGTATACACATACACACACATATATATATAGCCTCGCATAACAGGTGGCTTTGTTGTGGGTTTGCCGCTCCTGCGGAAGCTGAGGACGACAAAGTGGCCTCAGTGTCGACGACGAAGATGCGCCCTCAGTGAAGTTGTCGAACTGAAACTGTGAGTCCTTTAAAAGATTATAGTTAACAGTTATTATTGCCGTATATACTAACGCGACTGTTGGAGGTGCGGGGTACCCTGTTCCATGCACTGCGACCAACAAGAAGCTGCCAACACCGATAGCGACACCTTCACTGACACCTTCAACGTGACAGCATAGATATATATTCCTCTCAATCACGAGTTATCACTCAGTGCTCCTAGGATCTACACTGCAACATAATTTACACCCTGAAAAAAGGGTGTAAATGTGCCTATAACTCCCACAATTACACCCTTTCGGGGGGATGACTTATAGACGCATTTACACCCCCTTTCGCCTTTAACTGTGTAAATTATTATCGCAGAGTACAGTGTCATTTATAAATGCTCCATCTGAAAACACGGCGCTTGTTCCGTAAAAAAAAAGGAGAAAGAAAATGTGGACCTGTAGCACGGTTAATAATGTCAGGTCACTCATCAAGATTTAATTCTCGATTACTGATTTGACTTCTCGGACATGCCGTTAAACCATTAGAACAGCTGAAACATTTCTTACTACTACGTGCGCGGGTTAGTATACTGAGACCTGTAGCACGGTGATATACTTCGCATCACTCCATTCGGAATAATTGTCGTATGAATGATTGTCGACATTCAGTTCTTACGGAAGATGCGTCGTATCAATGAAACAACTGAAATATCTGTTATAAGTTATAAACGAGAAGAAAGGGGGTTAACCGAGGGGCCCGATTTTTATTAGTCATATCATGAGAAGCCAACAAACACTGACACCAAGGACAACATAGGGAAATTACTTGTGCTTAATAAATGGAATGAAGAAACGTTAAGTTAATGGAAATTAAAGTGGATGAAAAAACAACTTGCCGCAGGTGGGAACCGAACCCACAAGCGATGAACTGTCGAAACAGTTTATCTCCAGCCGGTGGCATTATTTGGTAGACCACATTTAAGAGAGTGGGGATAGATTAATACAGGGAGAGGCGACTAAATCAGTTTCAACTGGTAAATTGTTGTTCTTCGGGAGCTCTGTGTTCACTCTGTGTCTGTGTTGAGGCGGTCGCCGGCATAAGGTCGATTGCAGGCTTAAAAAAAAAAAAAAAAATCCCCACCTATTTCGTTGTTTGAATGTCGCGCCAGAGCTTGAGCGCTGTCACAAATTTCGAAGCATTTATTCTTGAATTTTAGCCGTTTAGGCACGGGGCAACTGCTCTTGTAACTTGCTAGCTATCAAGTTACGTAGTTAACGTCACCCGAGCAGAAGTTTTCACTTTCCAGGGCGCCATGGCGAGCTCAGTCCCGGTAACTTCGAAGAGCCGTCGACAACCGCCTTGCGTGCTTGCGTGTTTTCTGGCTTAACAAGAATACGCTGCCTGTAAGAGTGAAAACTTTCAGTGTGCTAGAAACGTAGTTTACCAATACAGCTAAACTCAATATTCCTGCTTTGTGCATATTTAAGTACGCTGAGGTGATTGTTTAGGTAATTTCAGGAGGGCACATTAATGGCAGTCAGGATTGTCTGTCTGTCTGCCTGTCTGTCTGCCTGTCTGTCTGTCTGTCTGTCTGTCTGTCTGTCTGTCTGTCTGTCTGTCTGTCTGTCTGTCTGTCTGTCTGTCTGTCTGTCTGTCTGTCTGTCTGTGTGTCTGTCTGTCTTAACGAATCAACCCATAAAAAAATTATCGACGACTCAACCATTCAATCAACTTTATAATGACATGCACTGTACGCTGCCCCTGAAGTCCGCACTGGCTTGCATGTA
Source organism: Dermacentor andersoni (assembly GCF_023375885.2). Lineage (NCBI taxonomy): Eukaryota > Metazoa > Arthropoda > Arachnida > Ixodida > Ixodidae > Dermacentor > Dermacentor andersoni. The sequence continues at coordinate 123,782,471 of NC_092821.1, read as the reverse complement.
CACGCCGCGATCTTTGTATTTTTCTCCACTATGTATCTAGCTGTCCACGTGGATGTGTCTTGCCAGCCTTATAATTGGGCTCTTTCTCGTCTGTGTCTTCTGCTGTCGCCCCCCCCCCCCCCCCCTCAGCAGCCATTATTCCCCGACATTTTCATTCGATCCCAGACGTGGCACTTAGTTCCCCCAGATTGGCGGCGCAGATACCGCGTGCCTTACATCGTAGCTTCCACCTTTCCCGTATCAACTGGAAGTCCTTCTCTCGCGCCCTCGCTGTCACCGTCTTTCTGTCCTTATTTGCGTCCGCTTTTCCGCGACGTTCGCAATTTGCCACCTCGAGCGCTTCGATGTGCGTCAGGCATCCCATATAGTCCTAAAGGACTTCGTCGCTGTATTGTCTGCTTCCTCTTTTCCTGCTTCTGCAGGCGTTTTCTTCCATGTGTGTGTGTCTTAAATCTAGTTTCTGTTTTTCTTTATCTGCTTGCCTGATCGAGTGGCTTACACTAGAGACCGACTGAAGAGAGCCAGTCGTGTCCACTGGCTGTCCCAATATCGGGCCCGACTGAGCGCCCTTCCAGTAGCAGGCGACGACAGGACCGATAAACACGGTCGACGGCAGCGCCTGCCGGTCCTGATAAGCGGGCAGCATTTGACACCGTTGACAGCTCCCGATTCTGGCCTTCTTATCTGCCTATTTTTTTTTGTTTCTGTTCTCGCCGCCCTTGTTATTCACTTCGGTTGCTGTTCTTATTGCGTTTCTTTGTTTCCCTTATCTTTATCTCCTATCTTCGCTCGTTCCTCTAAGAGGCGCTTTTAGTCCTCTATTAGCCTAGCAAAAGTCTATATATCGCGCCTATTGGCGGGGGGTGGGGGCTGTCCGTCGCCCATCTGTATTGTATATTGGCCTGTTCCGCCTTTCCTTTGTTCACGTGTCGCCGACCTATAAGGCGACTGGGGCCAGTCTTGTGGTCAGTTCCTTTTGGCACGTCGCCAGTAGTTTGGCTCGTCGTTGTCTTTATCCCCCTTTTCTACTTCTTTCTTTCTTTTGTGCTGCTTCTGCGTTTCTTCAGTCGCTTCTTTCTCTCTGTCTCCCTGGGCAGCAGCTCCCATTCTTTTCCGGTGATTTGCGTCGAGTGTTTGAGTTGCAGACGCCGTTGCGATTGGAGGTCAACCTCGTGTCCGGGCGTCTGTTCGCGGGGAGCTCAGCACCTTGCCGAATGCTCGTAAACTTTGATAGCTTTTCTGGCCGTAGACATTCTCAAAGCACAGGCAGCGTTATTAATCTGCAATGCCTCCAGGCTAAATGTTGGGAGACAGAAAGCCGATAGCTTTACGGTGTGACAGATTGCTGTTGATTTGGGCCAGGCCAGCCCAATGTTGCCCAATTCTTTAATGGCATAAGTGCGTCAGTCTGCCTTGTGGCGAAGCAGACGTAGTCGCAGTGAATGGAACAGTCATAGAGCTTCTCACTATAACTCCTAGAGGGAAATCTGGCGCCACCGTCTATGGGAGGTTCCTAAGGGGCGCTGTGCCGTCATGGGAATGACGGTGTATGTGTCTGCGAGGCTTGTGTTGGCTAGTGTCGTAAGAGGCTTCGTCTAAAATGTGGATATGGTTACACAAATAACGCGTTCTCAAAGTGAAATCTTCATAAAATGTTTTCATTCACGCATATTACATCTTTACTCGCCCACAATGCATGATCAAGCGAAACAAAGCAAGAACAATCGACAAGCTATTTCGAAGCGAGCTCGAATCTTGTCGCCTGTCCTTCAACCTTAGCGGTCCACTGATACTTTTTACGTGTCATATAATTGTATGTGCAATAACAAGATCTCATAGTTAAACGAAACATGTTTTTGTGTAATAATGAAGCTAGAGCAGCTTTCTACATGCTGTTTTAGTCGAAAATGAATCATTGTGACAGACAGAACGTGACTTGCCAGGCGCGTCTTCGAGGTGTCCTGGCTCTTCGAGAACGATGCCAATCCGAAGTCACAATATACCGACATTCTCATGCATACCACAGCGTAGCAGCGCCAGATTTCCCTCTAGGTAATATAGCGAGAAAATCTATGGGAACAGCCTAGCTAGCAGACGACGCTAATGGTAATGCGACCACGTCGGCTTCGCCACAAGGCGCTGATGCAGATAATATAAAACAGGGCATATGTACTGGTGTATTTCGAAACACAAAATTACCACGCAGTGCGTACATTGGAGAATGAAGTCGATTTGGTTTGATTGATCGATGGAGCATGATTTATGAGGATGTCAAGATCTCATCACTTTTGTGGGGGCAGACGTTGGATCTATAAGTTCCCTGAATAAATCGGTCGACGATATACAATTGGAAAACGTTAAAACGCCCCGTATTAAATTTGTGAACATCAGGAATGGAAGAAACATGGCGTAACCTATTACTCTGGTTATCGGAGTGCCTGTGCAGAAATTCTGAAATTTCAAGGCCCGTTCCGTATTGACTTCGTTCTTCGCACGTGTTGCTGAACAAATTACTGTTGTTTGAATGACGAGAAGAGCGATTACTGCCCTGCACTACGCCGGAGGTTTACTAAACGCATAAACACTCGCACGCGCACAGACAGACGGACAGACGGACAGACAGACGGACAGACGGACAGACGGACGGACAGACAGACGGACAGACAGACGGACAGACAGACGGACAGACAGACGGACGGACCGACGGACGGACCGACGGACCGACGGACGGACAGACGGACCGACGGACGGACAGACGGACGGACGGACGGACAGACAGACGCACTCAAATGTGCACTCCAGCACGGCAGTACATGCATCCGCACACGAACACATACATTACAAGCGCATATGCAAATGAACATAAAACACACACGTAGAGGTGTAGGGAAATTAGTGACAGAGAGAAAGAGAGAGAGGGAGTGAGACGGACCACTTGAGTGCAGGTCATTCGTCGCATACAGGCAGCTCAATTCCATAACGCACTGAAAGCGGCTAGAGGAAGAGAACTGCCAGTGGCTGCCGCGAAGCGTATTCCGGTTTTCAAAAAAAGATACAAATGGACGCGCATCCGGGACCTGGAGAGTGGAATACAGCAATAGCCGCACTAACGGAAACGTTCGGCCGTTGTCCGCGGTCCCGCCGGGTACCGCAGCTCCTATTGTTTTCTCCGGGCCTGCCCGTGCGCCCGTGCTTGCAACGCGATCCCGAGTCTCGCGTCTCTCTCAGCATGCTCCGGTGCTGGGGGGAAGCCCGAGCGGTGTTTCTTTTTTTCTTTTTTTTTTTCTGTGGGGAACGCTCGCGCGGGCTCTCCTGTGCTGCCGGTGGTGGAAGAAGGACGATCAATTTTAGAGGTGATGGGGCATACGTGACGCCATCCACCGTGTGTTACGTCGCAGCCTGACGGATTTTCAGATCGCTTTTCACTGGTGTAAAGCCGAACTAGCGTCCGCCAGATGTCTATAGCATTGTAACATAATTTACACCCTTAAGAGGAAGCTTTAGCTCGGGCCCAACTCCGACGCGGCCTATTCAAATACATGTAAAAACTCAAAAACGTTTTTCTGAGATAACCCCTGGACCGATTATAATGAAATTTGTTGCATTTGAGAGAGAAAGTTAAATTCTAGTGACTGTTGGAAGCGGAATTTCGATTTAGGGCTTGAATTTTGTTTAAAATATTTTCAAAAATTCAGAAGTTTGAAAAAAATAGAAGCACGATGTTTACAAACTAATAGCTCTGCATCAAAAACAGATATCGCGATTCTGTAAACGGCATCCATTAGACCATTCAAAGCGGACAAATTTGATATGTCAGTTTACATCTTACGTGAATTTGTTACGTTGTTTACGAAGGTTCTGCAAAACTTGTAATTACACATTACTCCATTTCTTGAGGTTCATGTGCAACATATCAATTTTGTCCGCTTTAGATGTGCTATCAGGTACAATTCACAGAATTGCAATATCGTTTTTTCTTGCTGAGTTACGAAGTTGTAAACTCGATAGTTTCGTTTTCTGAAAATTTGCGATTTTTGCCAAATTTTTATAAAAATTTGACGACCTAAATCGAAAATTCGAAACCAACAGTCACTAGATTTTAAGCTTTTCTTTTAAATGCAGCAAACCCCGTCAAATTTGGTGCAGTGGTTGCCGAGAAAAACGAATTCTCCTTTTACATGTATTTAGATAGGAGCACCCGAGCTAAAGCATCCTCTTAAGTGTGAAAAAGGGTGTAAATATATGTCCGTCACTCACACCCTTGCACCGTTCCTGGGCGCAGTCAAAGAATTTACATCCTTAAATGTGAATAACAGCGTAAGTGTGCCCGTAACTCACCCTTATACCGTTCATGGGTGTAGGGGTTTGAGCTATAGGCCGATTTTACACCCTTTTGCGCTTTTAGCGGTGTAAATTACTTTACAATGTGGCCGTGTTTCTTTTTAGCTTGTCTGTACGTGCCCCATCTTACCGAATACGAAAGTTCCGAGGACGTAGACGCATAGAGTTTCTTACAGTAGACAGTATTAGGTTGTCCGTAAACGGTATGGTGTTACGGGAGCTTCGGATGGAAGTGCCAAAGCTGGTAGCGACATCTTGTGGCACTTTGTCCAACTACGATGCGCTCGAAAGAATTTTCGTGTCTGAGTGTTGTTGCATGGTCGAAGCGAAACAGCAAAAGGATTGCATGTTGAATTTAACTTAATCTTCAATTTCGTGTGTTGGGCTTGACGTAGGGTGTGAGCTAAAGCGGTTCAAGCTAGCTTGAACGCAGCTTCCGCTACCTACAGAGGGCTGAAAAGCAGTGACATATTATTTTGAACAAGATCAAACGCGAAATATACAGATTGTTACGGTAATACTAGAATAGCATTGTTTGTAGACACGTATTTAGCAAGGTACAATGGTTTTTGAATAAACTTGGCGATCTAAAATTAATGTAGAAGCACCGAACTCAAGTAAAAAAAAAATTCAAGCGTCTATATGCAAGACACGGAATTGGACCACAGTGATACAATTCGCCGAATCACACCCCTGTCGGACAATGAAACATCAAGAGAGAGAGAGAGAGTAAAGGATGCATAGAAAGGCAATCGGAACTACCTCTGCTGGTTCCGATTGGCTACCTCAAAACATCCAAATTACAAACACCCAAAACATCTAAAACATCCAAACACTCAAAACAGCCGTACTTCTTTAAGCAGAATGCGATAGGTCACTTCAGTACTAGTTTTGCGTGCATTTTCTGGTTTAAACTCGTCGCGAGATGTCGCTACCGGCGTGCATGCTGGCTCCGGCAACCTGGGGTTTCCGCCAGCGGTAATACGTTAACTTGTCTCTAAACGCTTTGCAGTTGACGGATTTACCTTGTTACCGCCGAGACGTGCGCGACAGTAGCGACACCGGTGGTGACACCTTGCGGCACTTTCTGTAACCACAACGCGCTCGTAACCTTAATATATATATGTCTCGAAAGGGTACAGAAAAAAAGCCGTACGATTCATATATTCTAAATTCTCTCGCTACGATTCCCCCTCACAAATAATGCGTGATAATGGCATCGAAGTCCTTGAGCAACGAAGGCAACACTTAAGAATTCGATTTCTTACCATGCTTATTAATGGAGACATCAATTAATCCTGCATCGTATCTGTTCAGTACAACGTCTAGGTTTACTCGACACCATCATCCGAATTCTCTAACACCTTATTTTGCACGGACGGATGTATTCAAGTGTTCTTTTTTTCCCCGAACTATAACAGACTGGAAGAACTCGTTGTTGCCTGTTTCAATTGATTGACTCATTGTATTACTGTTGTGTCTTACCACCTTACTTGATTGGATAATGCATTGTAATATTGTTGTGTTTAACCACCCTGCTTGGACCTGTTTTAGGTCTGCAGTATGAAATATACATATATATATATATATATATATATATATATATATATATATATATATATATATATATATATATATATATATTGACACGACTTTGTGTTCTCGTTCAAAGAAAATACGACTGAAAATAATAACTTAGCGGATCGCTCTATATGTGGGAGTCGGGGAGAAGGGAAGCTTTGCTCCACTGATCTGCACATTTAAGGGGCTGGATTGCGCATCTAGTGCCCTCGACTGAAGCCAGCTTTAATCGTGCCGCGTTTTTGGCGCTTCGCGACTTTGCAGCGGCACTTCGCGTGAACGGGAGTTGGGCGTTATCTTGAGACTGTGAGAGACTGCCAGATATTAACGGGCATGCGGCGGTCCCGGACTCGGGATCTGTAATGGGACCTATTTTACAGTTACTGAACGGAACGGCATGCAGAAGTGCGAGCCGTGCGCAAAAAAGGCACAGTGGTTACAATTTCGGAGGACATTCAAGAGATACAGTAATGTGGGAGATAGCGAAAATGCGAAGAAATATGTAAACAGGACAGATATTACTAGTGAGATGGAGAATTGAGATTATCGACAACGGTGTAACAAGAGGTGTCTAAGACGTCTTTTGTTAGAGCGCTGTCGAAAGAGGAAAATCAATCCAGAGTATAGTTGAGAGTACGGCATACTTATCAGTATCTACTCGTGTAGACGGTGGTTTCCCTTCCGCGCTCGGCATTAATAACAAAGGCAACGAGTACTTCCCGAAGGGAATCAAGATCACTGAAGTCGACGACGCTTTGGGGGACGTTCCATTAGTTATGAATGGCGCTGCTTATAGATGTTACAAAATGTAAAAAAAAAAAGAAGTTTCTTGTCCTTGCTAATATCAGATGTTTGCCTTATGTGAATGCTGGGAAACGGAAGGAAACGTTAACGGAGCGGGCAAAAAATATATATATATATATATATTAGAAGACGGCGAGAGACGACTTCCTTCGCGCACAGGTGACTCGTCGAGAATTCTAAATATTCACAAGGGACTCGTCTGGCCTGCCGTGTAATCTGTTGCCTTTGGAAACGCGAGATCGCAACCGCCGTGATTAAAGAGGAGCGGGCTGGGTGCGCAGTGCGGTGGAACGGTCGGCAGCTGCGCGGTTGCAGAAAAAAAAAAAGACGAGAAACGGGAAAAAAAAAGGAGCTATCGAAAACGGCGAAAGTGAGTCGTGTGCAAAAGGAAACGTCACAACTGAAAGCCGAGAAACATGTCGCTCTCATGCGTTCTCGTTTCGAAATCCCGATTGCGTACTGGGCAAAAAAAAAAAAAAAAAAAAAGCTCGCCGTGTTTCACTGTTTGCAAAAGAAGGTCTCGGTTGGCCCTTTCTAAAAATACGTATAAATCGGACGCGGCTTTATTCTGAGCCAACATAACCGGATTCAGGTGTACATATGCCCGCGGCGTCGTCTAATTTAACCTGCCCCGCTTGCTCTCTGCATTTGTTTTTTTTTTTTTTTTTTTGCATGTGTGAGAGGGCGTACACTCGGCAGAGGCTATCCCCATCTGAGGATTATTATTCTGCGCGTGGAGTTCAATTTTCTTAACGTACACCACTCACTCCTGTCTGACTTTCCACAGAGTTCCGGTGAAATTTGTGCAGGGTTGCTGAATATTTCTTTTTCCTTTGGTCTGTGCTTCATTGCCTTTATGCATTGCGGGATGTAAAATGTGTTATGGATATTTGTTTGTTATAAGAGAACTCGGCATAGTGATTCCAACGAACTTAATCTAGCCAATTTCACATTTCTTCAGCACGAGTAGGTCCTCCAGCAAAAAGTAAAAAAAAAAAATTTTTTTTTCAGGGGATCTTGAGTAATGGTTTATTCCGGGATCTCTGAAGGAGGCGCGATTCGCAAAAACAACTTGGATGATTCTAGGGGATTGAAGATATTGTTTCGGAAGAAGCAATCCGAGAATAAGTGGGATTCACTTCTCCTTGGCCCTTTGGTGCACGGAAGACGCAGGGATATATAGTATGACAGAATGTAGACCGAGCGCTTCGTCTGTGTCTGTCGCAATGTCCCCGTGCTCTTTTCCGAGCGTGAAAAAAGCCCGCGAATAACGCGCAAAAAAAAAAAAAAAAGAAATAACCCGCCGTGGCTGCTCAGTGGCGATGGTGTTGAGCTGCTGAGCACGAGGTCGCGAGATCGAATCCCGGCCACGGCGGCCGCATTTCGATGAAGGCGAAATGGGAAAACACCCGTGTACTTAGATTTAGGCGCACGTTAAAGGACCCCGGGTGGTCTAAATTTCCGGAGTCCTCCACTACGGCGGGCCTCATAATCAGAAAGTGGTTTTGGCACGTAAAGCCCCGTAACTAAAAAAAAAAATAACACGCAATATTGCCGCGAGACTGGCCGCTCGAGGCACTTTGGTGTGTATTCCCGGTCTTCTTTGGCGCTCGGAAAAGAAAAAAAAGAAAAAGACAATCTTTTACGTAGCACCTGTTCAGTAAACAAAAACCTTCATCTGGAGTTTTTCGGTTTGCACTGCAATTTTCGCGGTGAGACTTTTCGTCTAATTATAATATTTGAGAAGTTGATTTAATTAAATAAGACTATCTTTAAAATTGGGCGGAACGAAGAAAAGAAGAAGATCTGAGTATCTCCAAGCGACGGCAAACAACATTACCTTGGTTATGTGCAGCTACGGGGCGTTTGCATATTTTTAATGTTTGGCTTAAGTTACGTGGGTCACCGTGTATATATATATATATATATATCTGGCTAATAGAAGATCAGACGAACGCCGCACCCCGGCAAGGAGGCAGAAAAAAATAAGGTGTAACATAAGCCAAAACATAGACTTATAATAGAGAAATAAATGGATGCAAAAGGCAGTGAGCTCCGTTGTGTGTATATATGTATGTGGAATCAAACGATATGTGGGCGCAATTCTCACGCACTGCAGTCGCCCAGGCGTAATACTATAGGACCTGTCATTTATCCCCGAGAGGCGTCGGGGCAGGACGCGTGTACGAATCCTAATGTTCCCGGCGACAACCCACTCCCGCGAAGCATTGCACAGTATAGCCCTTAAGATGGGTCTGGCAACACGCGTCAAAAAAAAAAAAAAAAAAAAAAAGAAGAAAAGCCGCGTTTGCTACGCCGCGATAGATGCTCTCGCGCTAGAACATTTCCTCGGAGCCTTATGGCTTCCATCGGGGATTGGGTCTCGTAGGCGCGGGAGAGCGCCCGCTGCTTCGCTCTGCGAAACGAGAAAGCAAGCAAGCAAACAAACAGCGCGGAGAAAAAAAAAGAAAGAAGCGAGAAAAGTCCGTGGCCGCTCGCATTCCGGAATCCGCGTATCTCGCTTTTTCAGCGTGCTTTTATACACAGCCCCGGCATTGGATCTGCGGACTGGGAATATGAATGCGGAGTCGCGCAGAGGTGTTCACTTGAGAAGAGCTAAAAAAAAAAAAAAAAAAAAAAAAAAAAAAAAAAAAGCAGTGTTAGATCCCCTTTGGAACGCGAATCCTTTCCGTGTGTACATGGAAAGTCCTAAAAGCCTCTTCAGCGCGACAGCTCTCGTTTGCAGCGCGGAAGAAGTTCGCTGCCTTTTTCTCCGGTGTAAAACTGGGAGGAGAAAAAAAGATAACTCTCTCTCGTCTTATTGAGTGCTGCTTTCTTTAGAGAAGGACGTGGCGTGAGACGCGGTCGTATATAGGTTGCAAATGAAAGTAACGGCATTGTCTACTTAATTTATTCTTTTTTTTTGTTATCCTCACTTCTTTCAGCTGTTTTGCGGATAGTTGTTTTAACAGGCCACAGAGCGCAGGCAGGCGCTTCGTCTAGGCAAAACGTAATGTCCTGGTCAGTAATCTACGATTCAGCTGTTTCTTTAAGAAAAAAACAAGCAAATGATCGCACGGAAGCAGAAAAAAGAATACACCGCGTGTCATGCTTTGTGCACTGCGGTTCCCCGCAAGTCTGCATAAGCAGTGCGACGTTACGGCTTGGCCGATCGTTGACTTACCGAAGTGTTTCTTGAAGTTTTGGTCGCGATATTTTGTTGCTTTTTGGTTGATTTGGGTAGCTTAACGATTGGTCGCGATTATCTAACTTAATAGGTTCCACGCAGGCACGACACCTCGACAAGCTATTGAACCCTACGACATCCTAAAGGGCAGGGTAGAGCGCCGAAATCAGGTACGACATTCAGTTATGTGTCAGCAGAAAGTATGTGGAAGGTAACGGGAAGTAAGTTGAAAAAGAAAAGAAGCAGACACAATGTGTATATAGAGATTCCCGTAGCGGCCCCTCGCGCGTAATACAGTAAATAGACTTCTGCATCGGGCTCAGTTCAATTTCGGTATGGAATGCCTGGAACTCAGCGGACGCCATGCTTTCGAAACGAGAAAGACGAAATTCCGCTACAGGTCGTCGTCTTCATCGACGCCCTCGTCAAATAATCAGCAGCGCTCCTCCGGTTCTACTAATGCCATCTCGCCTTTCCTCCCCGCCCCTCCGCAATTCATTCCGGCATGCCTTTTCCTCACGTGTCACCGTACGAGTGCGACGATGTACTTATTATCCCCAAATGTGGGGGCGAGAGGTTCGTGTTCTCAATGTTTTAATGGTTCTCTTAGGCGGAGCCTCCGAGAACCCAATTGAGGACAAAGCCGTTGGTTGGAACACACACACAAAGACTTTAATCAAAAATAAAAAAGGCAAAAAGCAAACGGACCGAAACAGAAAGCATGCACAAAATAAACATTCAAGAAAACGTAGCAGTAGGAACACACTTGGGGCTTTAGCGAGGGTGCGAGTCCGGGCTTGCCACGAGGGCGGGGACGCGTCGCAGTCTCGACGCGGCAACGCGGCGACGAGCTGGCAGGAGGAGTGGCGCCGGTCTCACCAAAGGTCGTGGCGTAGGTTGACTGACCGGGCGCCGGGAGCGCGCCAGCTCTGGCGAGGCGAGGTAACGCTGGCGGCTGGGTGGACGGCGGCGGCGTTCTGGCCGGGCAGAGAGCTCGGGCCCGTAGCCCGACTGCTCCCCTCTCGCCCACGGCGCGGAAGCTCGAACGCCGGCCTCGGGCAGCAGGCGGCACGGCAGACGGGGAGGCGTTCTGGCCGGGCAGCTGGCGTAGAACTCGGGCCCGAAGCCCGACTGTTCTCGTCCTGCCCACTGGCGCAAGAGCTCACCGGCCTTGAGGAGCTGACGGCACGCTCAGGTAGACGGGCGACGCACAGGAACAGGTTGGCAGGAGGCCCCGGGCGGGTGAAGTCCTGGTGGGCTCGGGTCCGGAACCCGACGGCCCGTCTTCAACGCCCGCTCCGGTGGTTGACCTCCTCCTGCCGTCGCTTCCTGGGACTCTCCTGGCGTCTCCCCGGCGTCTCCCTGCGTGTCCTCTTGCGTGTCGCCCCCCGTTCTGCCCGCGCACCACGCTTTTTCTTGTGGTATGGCCCCGTGGTCTTTTCTAATTGGTTGCTTTTTCTTGTTTTTCCTGCGCCGCGCTTTCACGTGCCGGGCGCTCTTCGGCGTCGTCGTTGTCCTCCTTCCGGCTCGGCGCGCGTGCACTCAGCGTCGTCTGCCCTCGACCGTCCCGAGCCCCGCACCAAGTCGCGCACCACACATCACATAAGCCCCTTTTTTAACAAGTTTTTCGGAAGAAAAACTGCCGCTCAGTGCGCGACATAGTTCACAACACTACAGTCATTGTCCGTTCACAAGAACGCACTGTAATGTTTCAATGCACAGTTCACAGAGTGGCACAGTTGACTGAGCACACAGATAAAATTAAAGGAAAACACAATTCAAAGAAACCACAACAACTGAAAAGAAAGAAACTGTAGCATGAAACAATCAAGTTGAAGTCCCGAAGTCCGAGGTCACAAGTCCGTGAAGAGCCATAAGCGAAGCATCGGCTCCTTCAGGTGACACTCTCCCACATGAGGTGGACCAGACATCTATTTTCTCGGTCAGAGTGCACTGGCCAGTTCGTGACCATAACGTTCCAGGCATTTATGTCTCTGCATGGTGTCGACCAAGTCACTGTCTGCGCTCTAATGTAGTCAACATTGCAATGTGTAGTTGCCGCATCAGTGCCAATGGTCGAACCACACACGAGTGCATGAGAACACAAATAATGTTCTGACTCCTTAAAGCTATAAGTCGATTTGGCACGGAGGCCCGAGCCCTCCCAAGTGCGCATAGAGTCACAAGCAGTTTGTGTCGAGGGACACAGTAACGACCCCTGAATACTTTTTGGGGAAACCAAACACGGTTCCACAGGAGCCCTGATATTTTCAGGTTCTTCCTGATCATGATGCGAACCCTCCAACGTGCTATCTTTAGCCTGAAGGGGTTGCTCTGCTCTAACTTTATTCTCAACCATGCTTATGCATGGTAGCTTCGCACCTTGCACAAACCAGTCATCGCCTGCGCCGGGCCCACACAGCACTGGTTTAGATACGGAAGCAATCTGCTTCTTGTCTTGTGACCTAACAGTATCTTTGCCTACAATGGCGTGGTCACAAGTCGTCTCTCCTTGAGACACTTTTTCCTCGCCGAGGCCTGAGGCCATATCGGGGGGAACCCTCGGGTCGCCGCTGCACTGCTTTGCTGCATCCTCAATAATGGAGCTCGTCCCTTCGGAGCAAGCATTCGCGAGTGCCTCGATGCGAACACGCACCTTGCGAAGCTCCTCCTCCAGGCGTGCCCTCTCAGCCGCCTGTTCTGCCACTCGGCTTTCGCACTCCCTCTGAGCTTTCGCGCATATTAACAGCCACCTGTCTTGCACCCACCTGTGCAAGTCTTCCCCCTGCAAACCCAATCGCTGGGCTACGGTGGCTAAGTCAGACAGACTAATTTCTGGCTGTTTCTTGCCTATATATGCGCCTTCAGCCTCTGCGACTTTAAGCCGTAATTGTAAATTTTTCTCCTCAAGCGCAAGTTGCTCCCTTCTAGCATTGCGCTCCGCTGCCCGCTCTTCTCGCTCCGCGGCCCGCTCTTCTCGCGCACGCTTTTCCTGTTCGTTGAGCCATGCCCTCAACTCCGCACCTTCTAGCCCCATGCGTTCGGCTAGCGCTAACAAGTCTCGTGTGTTAGCCATGGTTCCTAGCCGCTAGAAAAAAAAATATCCAAACGAACGGCTTTGTCCTGTCGCACGGACGCCAATTTGTGACGTTCTCGATGTTTTAATGGTTCTCTTAGGCGGAGCCTCCGAGAACCCAATTGAGGACAAAGCCGTTGGTTGGAACACACACACAAAGACTTTAATCAAAAATAAAAAAGGCAAAAAGCAAACGGACCGAAACAGAAAGCATGCACAAAATAAACATTCAAGAAAACGTAGCAGTAGGAACACACTTAGGGCTTTAGCGAGGGTGCGAGTCCGGGCTTGCCACGAGGGCGGGGACGCGTCGCAGTCTCGACGCGGCAACGCGGCGACGAGCTGGCAGGAGGAGTGGCGCCGGTCTCACCAAAGGTCGTGGCGTAGGTTGACTGACCGGGCGCCGGGAGCGCGCCAGCTCTGGCGAGGCGAGGTAACGCTGGCGGCTGGGTGGACGGCGGCGGCGTTCTGGCCGGGCAGAGAGCTCGGGCCCGTAGCCCGACTGCTCCCCTCTCGCCCACGGCGCGGAAGCTCGAACGCCGGCCTCGGGCAGCAGGCGGCACGGCAGACGGGGAGGCGTTCTGGCCGGGCAGCTGGCGTAGAACTCGGGCCCGAAGCCCGACTGTTCTCGTCCTGCCCACTGGCGCAAGAGCTCACCGGCCTTGAGGAGCTGACGGCACGCTCAGGTAGACGGGCGACGCACAGGAACAGGTTGGCAGGAGGCCCCGGGCGGGTGAAGTCCTGGTGGGCTCGGGTCCGGAACCCGACGGCCTGTCTTCAACGCCCGCTCCGGTGGTTGACCTCCTCCTGCCGTCGCTTCCTGGGACTCTCCTGGCGTCTCCCCGGCGTCTCCCTGCGTGTCCTCTTGCGTGTCGCCCCCCGTTCTGCCGGCGCACCACGCTTTTTCTTGTGGTATGGCCGATTTGGCATTTACTGATTGGCTGCCCGACGCCCCGTGGTCTTTTCTAATTGGTTGCTTTTTCTTCTTGTTGTTTTTCCTGCGCCGCGCTTTCACGTGCCGGGCGCTCTTCGGCGTCGTCGTTGTCCTCCTTCCGGCTCGGCGCGCGTGCACTCAGCGTCGTCTGCCCTCGACCGTCCCGAGCCCCGCACCACGTCGCGCACCACACATCACACCCGCCGAAGACAAGATACTACTTGCTGCGTCGACGCTTTGATTGGAAGTGTCACCGCATCCTCGTTTACAGCGGCAGGAAAAGATGCCGGATATGGCGAAAAAGAAAAGAAAAAAAAAAATACGCCCGCGGATAGAAGGACGTCGAGTGCTGTCATCACGCGGCAGATACTGGAGAGATTTCTGGCTGAGTACACTGGTGGTACACCAGTGTACCACCAGTGTACCACCAATGTACCCCCACCTCGCTCCAGTGTACGCTAGTAACGCGCGCACAACCTCTTAGCGGGTGTTACTTGTGCGCGTGCGCAAGAGAATCACGCTGGCGGAGGGAACACGTGACGTCACGTCCGCCATTCTTGTTCTGTTCCGCGCAGCTTCGAGTGTACTGTTGGAAGTGAAGAGATCGAGAGAGAGAGAGAAAAAAAAAGCGCAGCTTGTGAGTACGCTGGCTGGACAACAATATGGCGGCGTGGATGACGCCAACAGTTGGGGTATTCGCTGACGTCATCGAGGTCACCATTTTGTGCAGCCAGCGGGGTGTTTATCTCCAGCAGGCCAATTGAAGCTGCGAATAGGACGACAAAATGGCCTACGTACTGTCGCGTGAAAAACTCCTCGTCAAGCCGATTGAGTGCAGTGCGACGTTGCGTCCACGTGCATTCTTTGTCGTATTGCAGCCGAGCTGTACGGCAAGAACGATACGGCAATACGACATATGTGGAGATCTGTGCAGTTTTGATCACTTTAAGTTGAAAATCCACTGCTTACTTTTACTAGTTCTTTAACTTCTCTCTTTAAGTACAATGAATACTTCGTGAAAGCGTTCCTCGTAAGCGTGCAGAGGTCATGCTATGGTCAATTTTGCCAGTTTGGTGTCTTGCACTCCTCTAAGCTGACACAGCCGCACATATACTATTGCTGTGTCTGTTGTGACAATTGTGGCTCTTTTTGACAATTGTGGTTCATTTCTCTTTTCTGTTGTTAGAGGCTGCAGTTTGAAAGGCTTGTGCAGCAAAAGAAAGAAAAAATACTGCGCTATAAGAATGTTGCGTCGTTTCGGGATGTGCAAGAACGTGTGGGGAAAGCCACACAGCCGACTCCAAAGTTGTCCGAACATGGTAGTAAATGTCAAATGCGTTACCTCATTCAGCCTCCCTTGCTAAAGTTTAGATCGACCTGTTCTCATTTATTTGTGGCCGCAGAGAATATATTGGTACGAATGAAAAGAGCAGTGGACACTTTAGTAAAAATTATTTAGTACGGTAGTTACACTCTTAAGCAAATTCACGCCCTTTAGGTCGTATCGTGCCACACAACAATGATCGTCGTCTGTCTTGCTCGCATTTCCTTTTGTTTAACGATGCGAGCCCGGTACGTCCAAGTCACGAAAACGGCTTGCGCATTGTCAGCATGACAGAACATTCTCGAGGGAAAAGTAGCGAGCGTAACGTTTTGAAGAAAAAAAAATGCAAGTAAGACAGATGAAGATTATCGTTGTGGGACAAAATACACCTCAAAGGGTGTAATTTTGCTTAAGAGTGTGCTTAATTTGTTAGTGACTTGCTGTGCTATCCACAACCGAAAACTCTCCACATCATGTCAGGAAACGCCTGTATATGAGCTGTACGTTGGGTTTTCAGCGCCTAAATTGGGGTCTTTAGGTATCCTATTCAACGTATAAAGAATGATGCGTTGGGCTTTGTGGGTTCAATAAGAAATATTGCACATTGAAGGTTATACGGAGTGTCGCAGCTAACTTTAGCCTGAGTTTAAGTATATGCAGATGCCACGTATCTGGACAGCGCCAAGTTAATGTTGTTTGCCGTCGCTTCGAGATGCTCAATTTTTTTGTTCATTCTGCCTGACTACGTAATTACTCTTAACTAATTATTAAACTTCTGAAATATTATAATTCGATGAAAAGTGTCAACGAGAAAACTGCAGAGCGACATGAAAAACTCCCGATGCGGCTTTCTGTTGCTCAATCCATGCTACATAACAGTGTTTTCCCGAGCGTGAAAGAAGCCCGTCAATAGCAGAGTGCCTCGAGCGGCCAGTCGCGCGGCAATTTTGCGTGTATTCGCGGGCTTCTTTCACGCTCCGAAAAACTTTTATATAAGCACGTATTGAGCAACAGAAAGCTGCATCGGGAGTTTTCCGTGTCCCTCTGCAGTTTTCTCGTTGACACTTTTCATCTAATTGTAATTTTTCAGAAATTTATTAATTATTTAGGACTAATTATCCAATTAGACAGAATGAAAAAAAGAAAGCAATAGTCTGAGTATCTCCAAGCGACGGCAAACGACATTACATTCGTTCTGCCTAGCTGCGCGGCATTTGCACATGTTTGATACCCTGGCTAAAGTGAGCCGGGGGCACCCTGCAGAAACTCAACAGGAATCCCACAGAATGTCAACGCTTATTTTCGCTTCGGTATATCTCTCTATCAATCCGCCCTGTTCCTTGCTGCGGAGTACGCGCCTCTTTAACGCGTGGTCGGCTCTCTCTCTCTCTCCCCCTGTCCTCGCTTATGGCGTTGTTGCTTCTTTTTCTCCTCGTCGAGGCGCTGTGCCGTTACCTTGGAAATGATTTGCAGTACGACACCGACTGCGGCGGCACGCGCGAAGGTTCCTCGCCAAGTCAGACAAGGTGGACGCTATTTTTAGCCGCACGGAACGCAGAACGGTTTGGCTCGCGAGCCAGCAGTGTTTTCGATTCCCGCTTTCTTTCTTTCTTTCTTTCTTTCTTTCTTTCTTTCTTTCTTTCTTTCTTTCTTTCTCTCTTTGTTTTTCTTTGCCAGCCGTCCATGCCGCGCTGTCGGGTTTGCATCGGGGCTCCGCTCTGTACTTCTTGTTTTTTTTTTTTTTTGTACTTTTCCTGCGAGGCCCGTTGGCTCCTAAGGGAATTGTGTGTTGCGAGTCTGGGGATATTTGTGTTTAAGATTTCGCACTTGCGAAATACGAATTAGCGTGTGACACCTTTCTTTTCTTTGTTGCTCTCGTGCTGTCTCTTTTCTTTTCTTTTTGCCTTCTGTGCCTTGAACCGAAGCCAAGCTCCTTTGAACGCTGCTTAAAAATGTCGCTCTAAATTTTCCACCGAATTTGGTTATTATGAAGCTTTATGAGTGCCTGTACCGCTTCATGAGTTCGTAGGTGTGATGGGCAATAAATAAATAAATAAATAAATAAATAAATAAATAAATTGAGTTGTCAACATATCAGATATTGCCACACGCTTGTTCCACGCGCTTGGACCACTTGCTCCCAGAAGAAAGCGAGGACAGGCTGGCTCACGAGCTCGCGCTTTGGTCTTTTTGTCGGTGCTGCGCCGTCCCATCGACGACTCGAACTTTAAAGGCATCTTTCACAAGTCGCCTGTCAATTAAACGTGACCATATCACGAAATAAATAAAATCGAAAGCGTTAAAAAAAAAAAAGACGAGGAGGTGCAGTGCTGAGCGACTGGAACGCGATAAGCCTACCCGGAACAAAATGGCTGCCGGCGGTTTTTTTTTTTCGCCACTAGCGGGCGCTGTTGATACCGAGTTGACGAACGCTGGTTTACGGCGAAAGTTGCAACCTTTGTCACGTGTTGCCGTTTGCAGCGATCAACAAACACCCTGCGGCCACCGCGGTCGACTCCAAAGTCGACCGCGGTGGCCGTCTGCCACGCCGTCTGCCACGCGGTCGGCGCTCATGCCGTTTGAATCGCTGAGCGACATGCATGTGTCTAGTGTGAGAACAAATGTTTTCATGAAAACTATTGTTTCTCTCAACTCCGCATGCGAGACACGGCCCGATGAAAGGAAAAGAAATGAGCTGGAGCGGGGGGGGGGGGGGGGGGGGGGAGGGGGGGAGCATGTTCTCGGCGCAGCAAAATGATTCTGAGCGCCCCGCTGTAAGAAAAAGAAAAGGCATGTTCAAAATGACGTAAACGTCAACTGCACGCCTGCCAGCCGAAGCGCACATTTCACGAGGGTTGTTATTCTTGTAGCGCTGAGTCGCCGATTTAAAAGGGTGAAGGTCAAGTTACAGTTCACATTAAATATTTTATCCTTTCTTTTGTTTCCATACGCGGTTTTCTGGGTCGGCAACATCGCTTCAAGACGAGTTGTTTCTAGAGTAGTTCATTTGCATATTTATGCCTGCTAGAGCGAGAACCATTAACAATAGCTGCTCGTAACAATGGGCTGGCGTCAGAGCTTTAAGCACTCCCGACAGACAGTCGCTAACGATCGCATAAACTGGTGTCGTTGTTCCGGTGTGCCGTACCGAGACGCGGCCAATGGGGGAGCCGCATTCGTGTGACGTAATGTGAAGGAGGGGCCCAGTTGAGGCAGCTGCTTTTGTCTGTTGTCGTCGTCAGTTGAAACCCTCTCCGTAGCGCCGGTTGAAGGGCTTCAGCCTCGCTGAGGTTGGTTGGCAAGATCTGCATGATATATGACCCGTATGTTTTTATTAGAAGCAAATGGAACGTGTTGTTTGGTGGTGCTTGTGCGGTCTGTGGAACGGTGATATTAATTTTGGTGGTCTAAAGAACCCGTACACAAGGACACGTTCACACAAAGTGCCCGTGCGTGAGTGTGTGTGTGTCCGTACTCTGCATCTATTGCCGACAAAATAGTGATGTTTATTCATGCTGATATTGGTCGTTTTATATTGTTCACTAAAAAAAGAGAAACGTTTCTGTGTGTAAAGCCAAAGGTCGCAACATGTCTCTTTCCTAGGAGTCTGATTGTTGGCTGAACGGTTATAAAAGTCCGTCGGCAAAACGTGCGCGACCGTGCGAGTCCAGCATTTGTGCAACTGCGATTGTGCAGACTTCAAAGGGAAAGAAACATTGGTGCACACGTTCTGAAGAATAGTCAAAACATGTGTTTACTTAGCGTACTTTGGTGTGTTGTTTATAGTGAAGGGGTGTTGACATCATCGCGCTTCTGTTAGAAGAGCGTAGGAGGTGGGATCACTCAGCTTCTCAATGAATCGACGAAGAGAACGTTCATAAAACTTCAGACTTAATTCAATGGCTTTCTGAAGATTGTTTTTTCTGAAAAACACTGGAAACTCAATAGATTAGTTTCAATGTCGACGCGAATTTTTGTTACGAGAGAAAAAAGTTCACTCTTCCAGCATTCCTGTAGAAGAAAGAGAACCCTGTGTTTTCGCAAATATTCTCTGTACTTTTGGGAGGTTAGGTTACATATATATATAGAAGCTGCTCTTCATTGCATGTTGCAGTGTATTGTTGCGGGTTATTATTATTTTTTTTTTTTTTTGCTGACGTGAAGGAATACGTTCGTAACGGTGGTGATCTGCCGATTGCTCTGAAATCTTGCGGAGATTTCTGACAAACTCTGCGCCGCCTTTAAAATGAATCTGTTCAAAAGGTGATCGATATCCAGTACGAGTCCATTCGTTTTCGGTTTCGATGCGAGAAATGTTAAATGAGATGAGCATTTTTGTATTTTCTCTCCTGGAGTAGTACTTCTAATGGAGAACTGCGTCGAAATTGGTTGTGAGAGCGGGCTTTCGAAAGGACGCATACGTCCGTGGCCCCGGGAACTCGCGCGCCTTTTCTGTCATCGGGCGCGTTACTTATTTATATGTAGCTCGCGCCGTTGGGTACTGGACCTGTATTAGGGGGGCGACTCGCGAAAAATGGATTCCGAACGCCTTGCGCGCGATAATAACCTGCACGACTTTGCGCCCGCTACAGGTTTATCCCGAATGCAAATCGAATGTCCCCCGGTACGACCTGACCTTTTACTGCGACTTCGAAGAGGTTATGCATAAATCTAAATGCGTATATATAAATAACGAAACTTACACACGTTCGATACGAAATGAAATTTGCAGATAAATATGAAGTAGTACGAAGAAGAGTTCTATTGTCTAGCGTGTGTTTTTTCCTCTGAAGTGACGGAGGGCCAACGAATTAGTTTTATTTATCTTACGTAAATTGGAAAACTGTACTTCTTGTCGTGTTCTGAGAGGCTGCTATCGTTCACTACGTGACCTTTCTCTATATATGTAACATTTGCTGCCTCTGACTTGCGATCAATATAGAGGGGCGTTCAAAAAAGCGTGTTCTTCCTTTATTCTGTAGAACGGTATAGCGCTGGGTGCTACATATTTAATACGCGTTCGCGTATGACCCCTAGCTTCGTCAAAATAGTTATGTCACGCTGTCAGATCATATAGTTTTCCTCAACATCTGTCTTCGGATCATTAATATTCTTGTAGTACGCTCGAATTAAAGTTTCTTTGCCGCGTTGTTCTTTTTCGTGGATACCCATGTGTCACGTTTGATTGTTTGCAATTTCTCACTCCTCTTTTCTTCTTCTTTTCTTGTAGTATACAGTGCTGTTCCTTTAACATTAATATCTTGGCGCATTCGGCATCTTTGTATATTGCGTCTTTCGATAGTTACGAAAGTCGTTATAAAGGCAGTTTCTTTCGCTAACATTTTTTTTTTGCCTTTATTAGGGTCTCTGTTGCGAAGTTTCCTTTAATAGACTTTGTGTTGCCATGTTTGCTTCAATAGCCTCTCTGTTGCGGGACTTCTGAATGTGGTAAAGCATTTTTAATGGAGGATTTCATTCTAGCTGCCACTAGTGCGCCAGCCGGAAGGGTTGATACTTCTTCCCGCTTGCTGTGGTAAACGTTTCGTTCGCTCAACTAGTCTTGCGGTCCCGCAACGCCTCTGCCTGTCGGAGAGCTCGTTTCAGCTCTTATCGCACGTATCAACTTTCGTTTAGACATCTACAAACTTGTCTACGTGCACACGTGAATTTTGCAGGGGAGATCCCTGTCTGACATCATTCGTGGTATGCGGTTGCAGTGTGGGAGGAAATGTGGGGAAGTCAACAGAAAGGCAATTGCATTTCCTCGACGACTCTTTGCGAGATACAGCCTTTTGAGCGCTACGTTCCTCGTTGTTTGAGTTCGATCGCGCCTCTGCTCTCACCTGACGAAACTTGAGCAACGCGCCGAAATCGCTACATAGTCGACTCCCCTTAATTCGACCTCGGTTAATTCAACCGTCTGCCTAATGCCAACGCGCCGGAGGGCCCTGGTGAGACACCGCACACTGGTATGGAAGTAAAGTTCGTTTAATTCGAACTCGAAAGTTCGTTGCTTTGGTTAGTTCGACCCCCACGGATTTCGGCCGGCATTACTTCTGTCTGTGGCAGTTGCTAAGAGCTGGAAAATACCAGAAATTCGGCATACTGCAGTGATGAGGGGCGTAGCTGACGACGTTGCCGACAGCGCCTAGCTGGAGGAGCCCGAGCGCGGTCGATGTTGAGACTGGGTCCAACGCTGTAGAACTTCTTTTCAGTTCGAAGCTGGAGTAGCGAGAAGCAAAACACGACGTTACATGCTAGTTCAGGCTATAGGAAACGCCTTCGTTTCGCCCATTTCGCCGCGGTCTGTTAATTCGACCTTTCGGATGACTCGACCACATGTTGACGTATACCGCGAGTGCCGAATTAGCGCCGGTCGACGGGATCTCGTCCCTGCGAGGACCATTACATTCAATCGTTGTCCTGCACAGGTTGCGTGCAAGCTGTGTGTTCATTCGCGCCAACTGGTGGTGATTACGTGCGCGCTCCTGGTGTACGTGCTTCGAGTACCAACGCCTCGAGGAGGGCGCCACTCAGAGGTGGTCCCGCCCCGTAAGGTGTGCCTCCCGTCTAACGCGTTGCCGTTTTACCTGTAGGTTAATTGGCTTGCACGAGCGCAGCCAGCGCTTTTGACAGTTGCGACAGCTTGGTGGGGGGGGGGGGGGAGGGGGAGGGGGGTTGAGGCGGGCGGCGCGCGCTTGTGTCGCAATTGAGACGCGACTGTACTTGATGCTTCGGCGAAGGCATTGCGAGGAAATACATTGGCGGTCGAGTTACTGTTGCGCTTCAATGCACGAAACGTCGTTCTGTTAAAAAAGAAAAGAAGAAATTAGGTTAGACGACGGTGAATATTTTTACGGCCAGCTTGATGGTGCATGTCGCGGAAATGACGTGATCCGCAGAATTCATTTAGAGTGAACGTGCCTTGCATTCTCACGAGCTACAGTTTGGAAATTGCAATACAGGACGTGAGGTAATTGGTTAGAAACTTAATTAGTAATTGTTTTGTTAATTAGTAAGTTATGCACTTCGATTTCATGTGCAAGCAATGCCCGTTTTTTCGAATATACTTCAGTTTTCCCTGTCTGCCACAGGCGGTCTTTAAAAATTGGCTAATGTTTTCGCAGGAACACCTTGTGTACAGGGAGGGTACTGCGTTCGTGTCGCGACCGCGAACGCCTGTGTGTTGAACCGCTGTTACTTATCTGCCAGCTTATCGAGAGAAAATCAAGAAAAGAACACGCCATTACAGAATAGCAAATGTAAATATCCAATCCTGCCTTTCGTGACTGATTTGCAGCGGAGAAGGAAATAGATCACCGCAACATCGGGCGAGGGGGTTCATTTTTTGTTATTTTTACTATTACATCGGGTTTTCTTTCTTTCTTTTTTTTTTAAGGAATACTTCTTCTTCGTGAGCTATTAAAGCTCGAAAGTTTGACCAGTGAATGGGGTCTAACGTCACCGTTTCCTGGCAAAGAAAAAGAGAGGAGACATAGAGGAGGAGGAAGTAACGAACCAGAATCGATACGAGTCTACGAATAACTACGAACGGAGAAAAAGTTGTGGAAAAAAAAAAGCATTCTATAATTGTGCTGCAGGTGCTCTAGCGTATTTCTTCTGTGCCACGTGTGTTTAACAACTGACACTACTGTCCACCATTCTCGTAATCGAATGAATTAATAGGCGTTCGGTAAAACCTCCGCGCATCCTCTCAGGCGGCGACAGCGCAAAATACCCTTTTTGCGCATCGAGTGAGGCGCAAATTTGCCACCCGCTTCGCGGTATCCTCGGCAACCACAAGAGCGCGCCTGGCTATTGCAGGAGTTACGAATGCGTTCTTACCCCCTTATTCAGAAATGCATCTTAACTTGAAGCCCCACGCTTGACATTAATTTAAATGACACCTGTCGTGAACTCACCAGAGGAAGCGCAATGAGCGCCTTGGGCGCGTTCGCACCCGGGGGGAGGGGGAGGGTATTCTGTAACAATCCACATAGTGGACGGTCCATCTCAACCGCCGCTGATTGGCCGGGGCCGCTCATCTCCTCCCCGCTCGCGCGGCTCCATCCAATGAGCACATCCGCAACAGCCGAACTGGACAGTCCAGTAGGTGGACTCTTACGGAATACCTATCCAGGCGTCATTTACATCGCGTCAAACGCGGACTTCAAGTTAGGATGCATTTCTGATGAGTACGGGGTTTAGACTTTCAAAATATGTGCGCGCCTACAGAGAATTAGCTGGCGTGATGAAATTCAGCAACTCGTAGGCATAGGATGGAATCCGCTGGCCCAAAACGGGGGGTAATAGGAGGAGATCGCTGGGAGAGGCGCTGCGTTCTTCAGTGGACGTAAAGATGATGATGATGACGATGATGATGATGATGATGATGATGACCCTGCAGTAGGTGCAATACAGCGACTGTCGACACACCTTTCTGGATTAGCTTCGCTAAGGGGTGACCGCTTCGTAAGGCGCGCGTTTGAGGACGTGCAAAGTACGTTGTAGAAGTGTGGGACTAGGAATGCCTCTCAACGAGGCAAAGCCGAATGCACGCGTTGGCACGTGACCTTGCGAGGGGCGTGGCCCGCTGCCGTGCGCGCGATGTCGGCAGTGTCGCAAAGAGGCGAGATGCGTCGGCCGGCGCACCTCACCGCGTTTGCGTACTGCGTACGATGCGCGACGCGAATGCGCCAACACGAGTGATTGAAGGTAATCGAGTGCGCGCGCGGTATTGGGAAACCGTCGCCGGGGTGCGTCTGTACGCAGCAACGCGCGCGGTATTGGGAAACCGTCGCCGGGGTGCGTCTGTACGCAGCAAAAAAAAAAAAAAAGTTATTTCTCTCTCCCTGTACGTAGTGTCGTGTCGCGAAGAAGCGGTTTCGACGGTGGCGACCTTCGAGGACTCGGCATGCCTTGTCCACGGACGCGCTGGCGCGTTAAAGAGAGGGACGTCAGTATAGTTTGTATATAGTTCGGTAAATCTGTAAACTAACACTCACTTAGTTTATAGATCGATGGAAGTACCGTTGAGGAGCTCTGTTCTCGAGTCGATTTCACGGTGACAGGTCGATTGTTGGAAGACAGAAGGAAGCGGAACCATTTTTTTTTTCGATTTCCCCGTGCCGAAACTCCCAGCGCCGCTACGTCAGCGTGACGTCATGGATGTCTCTCTCTCTCATTTATTTTTCTGTCCGCAAGATCTTGACACAACGTTGATGAAGTGGCAGAACAGCACGAATTCGGGAAGGTTACGTAATATTCGGGAATATTACCAGGTATGGTTTCAGTGTCTTCTTAAGGAGACACTAAAAGAAAATCGTTCAGGTGATTTGTAAATTACCCTTCTGCAAACGAAAAAAGCCAAAAGAAAGGAATAAAAGACGCATAAACGAAAGGCGGGGGGTGCCGCCGCCTCGAAATTCCCGCACCAGCTGCCCGTGACGTCACAAATTTTGACTTCGTAAATCTGATCCTGACTCGGTGTTTCGGGCCACGTAGTTAACTTTTTTCATCGGTAAAGGTGAGCTACATTGCATTTTAAAACAGCCAGGGACCAAACTAAACTTTTCGAAACTTACATAGCAAGTTTCGAAAACATTTATTGAGCCGCTAAACAGCTAAAATTAAAAAGAAACAGATACTTCGCGCTCCGTGGCGTCACTATGACGTACCGGCGTTGTGGTGTCGGCACGAAGTAAAAAGAAAATGGCACTGACGACTTCAGTTTTTTTGTTATAGTAACCAACCTAACGACGTGAAATCAGCAACTTAAAAAAGAGAATAATAATGAACAGTTTAAGCGTTTTGTATTAGTGTTCCCTTTAAGGACACATCTTGCTATCACGAAAATGAAGCCGCGGAGGATTAATTCAAGTGGTGTTTGCTTAGCAGATATCGCGAGACTATGGCATCGGTTCTGAAATAGCTGTTGACGCGCGGCTGAGCAGATATGTCACGGACATCCTAGTGGCGGCCTCTATCGCCAGCGCTCGTGTGACCTGCGTGTTGGTCCGTGTCTGAACGAGCGCGCAGCCATTTAGAATGGTAATGAGCAACCCGCCAGCCCACCAATGCCTTCTGCCGTAGTGTTTCCAGCAAATTCGTGGGTGGCGTCCAAAACCGAGTGTGCCTGTGACGCGTTTCCGGCTCCCGCGACCGCTTCCCCAGCGTGCAGCCGGCGAAAGCTTTGCCTTCGAGATCCGCGTCTGTAACCTATAGAGCGCCACTACTGGAGCGTGGATTTGGACTCTACCTATCAAGGAGAACGCTGGCGCTAGGGTCAGCGAGAGCGGCAAGCTTGCCAGTCTAGCCGTCGGTGGATTAATGGGGAGTAATAAGGTGGTGTCCAAATCTACGCGCACCCAGCGACGGTTGGCTTTGAGTAACCGAAACGGATCCCGAAGGCCATGCTTGCGCAGACTGCACGCGCCGGAAATGATCGTGGGGCCGGCAACACGTCACGGACATCACCCGTTCGCCTAAATTTCATCTTGGCTTCAAACGGCGTTGACTTTTTTTTTTGTTCTTTTGAATTCGATAATTTTCACATAAACATTGCCTTTACACAAATGCAACGATTCACAATGAATACGCCGGTGTGCGAAGTCTCATCGCGATCTCGTATTTCACTTTCTTTTTTAATTTCCGTTTCCATGCATAGGCAACAGAAGCACCCAAGACACGAAAAATTCAGATTCGCTTCACTTCAGTAGCGTCCGGGCGTCCTGTTCACACGGCATAGGCAGCAAACAGGGTGGGTGAATGCGCAGTCGAACGTGTTAAGCGTGAATAATGCGTTCTTGTATACGGAATAAGCGAGGTTTCGCACATTGGAAATCAAACGGAAGGTTGCCTAGAACGAGTCCGTATCGTTTAGGAAATGAGGTATAATTTTCGTTGGAAGTTTATGAAGACAGAGCGCGATGAATAACGCGGCGAGAGTTTCCGGAGCTACAACCACGAACATTGAGCAAATCGACTTACTATGCACAGTGTTTACTAGCGCAAGTCTCGCACCCAGTAAAAAAAAATATTAAAAACGGGGCCCTAGCACGAGTGAATATACGGTATACACGTGTCCTTCCCACGGTCGCCGAACAATCAGAGCGCCGACCTTGCCTCCAGTAATTTTTTTTTTGCGCGTAACGTTACGGTCGCTTCATCCACTAAATAACCCGCGAGTGTTCTACTCCACTACGCACCGCGTGGGGTGCGAGCGGGGTTTCCAGGTGGTTCTAAATTAACGCGAAGCCCCTACCTTGCGGCGTGCCTCGATCGTGGTTTTTGACACGTCAAACCCCCATAATATATTATTATCATAATTTTTTTAAATATTATGCCGGCGCACGAGGCCGGCATATGCCGCGCGGTTCGTGTGCGACATCGCGTGTTCTGCGCGTCTAATTATGTATCTGCATACGCCCCGCGTCCCAGCTGCTTTGCGGCGGTCGCCGCGTGGCTGCCGTGCAGCCGTATCGCTCCACTCAAGGCCGAACGCGTTTACGGTATTTCGAACGGCGAGCGCGGGAGCAAGCAGCTGCATGCTGCCGAGCTGTTGCTGCGTTCCTTTCCGAGTTGCCGGTTCTGTGGTTGCGTTAGAATGCACGGGTTGCTCGGAACGGCCTCCAACCGCTGTGGCTATGTGTGCCGTACTGTGTACGGTGTTGAATGTCACGCGACTTTCTGTTGAGATTCCGTTGAATATCACGCGTAACATTTACGAGGGGCTAGATCTGGATGGGTTTTCTGAGCGTTTACAGTCGCCACTGGTGACTACTTTACGTGCTTTAGGGTGTTTCAGCGAACACTCACAAAATATTTTAAAGGTTGCCTGTGGCAGATAGCTCAATTCTTGTTCATGAGCTGGTCTACTCGAAGCGGCGGACAATACTTGCACAAAAAATTGAGATCCAAAATCTACTAAATAATTAAGAAATCACTAATTAAGTTTTTAGCTAATTACAGTATGGCCCATGTGGCAATTCACAAATTCTAGCCGTTCGCAAGGTGGATCCATTTGTAACGCATCGAATTCTCAAAACGACGCCAATTTCGAGATATAAATTCCCGAATATATATATATATATATATATATATATATATATATATATATATATATATATATATATATATATATATATATATATGTAGGAGGTTGTCGCATAGTTTCCAACCGAAATTACTTTACAGAAGTCTGGGGCTGTGATCGCTTTGCTGTAATCGGATATGGATACGGCGGGATTTGTCTAATATATTGACTTGGGGCTTCAGGTATTTCTCGTGGCGTTGTTTCAGTGTGCTCATATATCTCTGAATTTCCGACACAGTCGCACATTTTTTCTGGAAACGCGGTGGAGGGGCAGTAAGTCTTTCCGCACACGCATAATCATCGCGCATCGTTTTTCATTCATCATGCGTAGTTCTTTTGTCGAAAATGATCAATTTGCAAAATGACAGAGCCGTTAGAAGCCAGACAGCTGAAGATTAGCCAGAAGTACGTGCTACTTACCACCTTTCATTCCGCTGCTGCCTTTGCAAAATTATATAGGATGTTAAACTGCCTATCAACGGAAGGTAAAGCGAAGGCAATAAAACTCAATAGAAACACAACGAAATTGTAAGTGTTGGTGGCTGAACCGTCATACTTGAATCTCGTTGGCGCTAGGGCCCAATTTCCGCCTAGTGGGTATTGCAGAGAACTAGGTGGGTTGGCGGACTTGATTAGCGTCTTGCAGTCGTGGAGTTTTTTCTTAATCTCATTACAGGGAAATGTGGCGCTGCGGTCGCTGTACCGTCATAGCAGTGCTTGGTTGGGAAGCAATTTTTTTCTACGGTTTGCCGTGACACCGTTGGAGAAGCAAGATGCAGCTTCTATTTTTGGTATCGTGGAAGTATGTTGCGTGATAGTTGCACAACATTTCTTCACCGCGACGGAACTCGTAACGTTGACGAGTATCCTTGAAACTCTTCCGTAAATTGGAGTGGAGAAATAAGTTTCGAAAAACGCTGTTGATTAGGCGCGACGCCCCACCAAAATTCGTTACAGAAATGATCGTGTTTCCGTTGACTTCGATATACTTTCTGTTGATATCCTGTTGAATGTCACGCGACTTTCTGTTGAGATTCCGTTGAATATCACGCGTAACTTTTACGAGGGGCTAGATCTGGATGGGTTTTTTGAGCGTTTACAGTCGCCACTGGTGACTACTTTAGGTGCTTTAAAGAGCTCTTACTTCAAGTGTCCTGAAGTAAAAAAAGAATGCTGTCGTAGAAATTATGCGGGAAGCAAGTCGTATTATTGCAGTACGTGACATTCCAGGTGAAATTAAGTTAATACGAGAACCTCCTGGGGATTCAAAGTCAGACGCAACGATGTTTAGACAAATACCTGCACACTAAGCGTCATTGCCATTCCAGATGAAACGTTGTACCTTCGGTTCGCGTAGACGCTGGAGACGCGTGGTCGTATTTTCATACGAAGCTCTGTGTCACGCAAATTTACGACTTGCTGCATGTCTCAACTTGTTTTATAGCTCGGTGAACGAGGAACTATTATTCTGCAGCCGGCAGTGCTTTTTTTAGACGCGCTTTGTCAATGCAGCGAGCTATGCCGTATGCTTGCCAGAATTCCTTTGAAAGTGTTTACTCCTAACGCTACAAAAAAATAACCTTGGGCAGTCTGTAAAGTGCCCGTGGACTGGCCCATTGTGTGTTGTTTTTTTATTCCCTGGCCTAACGCTTGTCTGTCTGTTCACTGTTTGTCTGCGCAATCAGCCGATTTCGCATTGTCTGTCGACTTGAGTAATGTACTGTTTATGGATAGTATAGCATAGCATAAAAGACATGCGAGCGATAGCTCGTACGTATTCTTTGCCCAACAAGCCTGTAGGCTACGCGTGGAGTTCTTGCACATTGTCTTGCGTTCTTACATACTTTTTGTTGACTTGCTGTGGGCTTGTTATATCCTTCTTATAGACTAGAGAGAGAAAGAAGCAAGGCAAGGAAATGATAGCACTGCACGCGCGTCCAGTTGGTTACACTCCATTGGATCGGGCAAGGGGTGAAAGGGCCTCAAAGATGGAAAGAAGGTAAGACAGAGGGCGCTGGTGGCGCGCCTACTATGAAGTCTATAAAGGCTTTGAACGGCCGCAGATATCTGTCGACAAGTGCTGCAAAAAAGCCCTCGTTGCTGCAGTGCCTTGTCATACGCAAACTCCCATACCATATGTTAGAGATTGCACGGTTCTGAGAACTCCTCGCAGCTGTAGTCGTAGCATGTCGGATACACCGCGTGTTACAACGTCCCATGCGGAATCGTGTTTTGTTTGCAGCCTTCACCATGCAACGGCGTCCTCTCTCGTCAATTTGGGGTTGCGGTGGAGGAATTCGGATTAATTCTGACCGCCCCAGGTGGTCGAAATCAATGTCCCCCGCTACCCCGCGTGTCCCATAATCATATCGTGGTTCTGGCACGCAAAACCCCATAAATTTTTAACCGCTAAACCGATTTTAATTTAGTCAGGTACATTTTAGAAGCAAACCTGAGTTCTGCAAACTGCAAGGAGCAGAATTTCGATTGGCGGCCTCAAAAATTTTTTTTTTTTTTGCACAGAAATTGCCGAAAATTGAGGTGTTTTGTAAAGGGACAGCTGTAGCACGAAGTTTACGAATCGTGAACTCTACACCAAAACATAATGCCGCAGTTCTTTCAACTGTACTTGCTAGGGTTTCCTGAGCCCTCCGCCGCGGTGCCTGTCATATCCCCAATGTTGGTTCGAGGCGTTTAACTAACTAACTAACTAACTAACTAACTAACTAACTAACTAACTAACTAACTAACTAACTAACTAACTAACTAACTAACTAACTAACTAACTAACTAACTATTAACTAACTAATCACTAACTAGCTATCTAGCTAACTAACTAAAGAAATCAACAAATAAATAAATCACAAATGCGCTTCCAATAACCTCTTGTAAAGTCGTTTGTGGGTATACGCATGCTGTCGCCTTTCCAATGCTGTGTGCATTGTCAAGGAAGATGAATATTTCTTTCTTTACCATAAATGTTTATTTCCAGCTATCTGTCTCTAAATATCCATTTCTTTCTTTACGACGAATCTGTCTATCAGCTATCATTTTTTCTTGCCACGGCTCTTTCATCGCTATTTCGCTATTTGTTCATCGACACCAACGTTTTATGCTCTTAGTTTTCTTTATATTTCCTGCAATTTTGCACCGACTTGCCTGCTCGTTTATAAATTTTTGAACTTTCACATCTGCCTCTCCCTCCCTCTCTCTCTCTTTTTTATCCTGGAGGAAAGTGGCTTAGTCATGCGAGTCTTTTTCAAAACTGTCTGCTCAAGCAGCAGCTCAATAATAACAGCCCGAGCAGCCCATAATTTATTACATTTAGCCGAATAATACGAGATTAGCGCCGTACATCTTATTATGCGTTACCGACAGCGCAAGTGGGGATGTATTTGGCGGTAACCAAATTTTGACTTCGTTACGCGCGCTGACGCTGTCGCTGGTCGCATTCGAGCACGCCCCTCTATTGTATGTTAGTAGAATCGTACACATAACTGGATGGAATAAAACTAGGCTAAAGACGATTACTCGAAATTTCGCAAGCACGCTTTTTATACTACGCCGACGTGCCTCCTAGCGACCAGTGCCGAACTCTCGCTGCACTCCGAGTTCTGACAACTTTTGCGAAGGCGCATATTTTCACGCTTATCTTTTTTTTATACGCGTAAGCTGCGCCCTCAGCTGTTGCAAATGCAGTGGGCTTCCGTCAATCCATCTTCGGTTAGTTCGACTTTTCGCTTAATTCGAACGCGCTGAAATGCCCTGGCGATGGATCCATTCATTGCTGCAGGAGAAAAGCTCGTTTAGTTCGAACGCGAGCGCGTGCCGCTTCGGTTACTGAAAAATTACCCGGCCACGGCGACCGCATTTCGATGGGGTCGAAATGCGAAAGCGCCCGTGTACTTAGATTTAGGTGCACGTCAAAGAACCCCAGGTGGTCCAAATTTCCGGAGTCCCCCACTACGGCGTGCCTCATAATCAGAAAGTGGTTTTGGCCCGTAAAGCCCGATAATTTTTTTTACTGAAATATTACTGCCACTTCTAGTCCTGAAGATGGTCGAACAGCGAAGCTGTGTTACACCGAGTGTTGCGCCCTGCAAGTCAAACTTCGCGAGCAGTCTATGTTGTAAGTCATTTGTTTCACCGTTCTTTCACCCCGTTTTCGCTTTTTTCGGTAGGCAGCTTCTTCCTCGGGAGCACGCACTACTCCTGGTCTTCCCTTAGTTGTAGAGGGGATGGAACGTGCGGAACCACTAATCCTAAGCTCCGTATGTCGAGCGCAAAGTTGCTTGCGTTCGGTGTCTCGGGTTTGCTCGGTGGCGTGGTTAGCAGCGTCCGCCCGGCGTTGCCGCTTGCGATTCTTCTAAATTAATTTGCTTCAAAATTAGATCTGCCCATTACGTAAGACACTGAATGGCTCGTACTCCCTTAGGCAATGTCTCATAACCGCGTAAACGCGGCCTCCCCTTTACGACGACAGAAGTGAAATTCTACGCTGGAATGACGAGCGCCAACGGAGCCAGCTGTGGAAGGAGACGACGATGCTGGAGCCATTGCTGATGATGGTAGCTTTAGCGAAGAAGTTCGGCAACTACGGCACATCGTCCGCGTAAACAGCTTCGTTGTAAAAGCTTGAAGGCACAGAAAAGTCAGCAGATGGCGCTGCTGCTTCCATGCAGGACGTTGGTGATCGCAGCAGCCTGTCCTGAAGTGACGATGATAAAGTGCGGTCTGCGCTGATCGATATTTGTGGTGAAGATTTTTGTCACCGCCAGCGATGCTGTTGAAGTCTATGGCCCACTGACTAGCGACGACATATATAATCACTTCAAGACTGTGCTGAAGTAGTGTGATGACGACGACTGACTACTTAAAGCAATAAAAAAAACATTGGAATTCGTTCATTCTGCTGCTATTGGTTATTTCGATATTTCGGATAATTCGACTAAATCTTGCCGTCTCGCCGTAAGTACAATTAAGTGGAGTCGACTGTCACGGTACTACTCGCGCAGGCAATATCGTTTCGGTTGTTTTTGCTTGGTCTGAGAGTGCACCCTCCGTATTTGATCAATATAAATTAGTAGCAGCAATTTCACACTTCATATAGGCGCGAGGGGCCATGTTTATTGGCTGCATGTTAGCATTATCTTGGGCAAGCGACAATTGCTCAAGATGAAGCTTTACCTCGGCTCAACTCCGACTACCCTTTTCAAGTAAATTTAAGATGGTGCAATGCTCTCTTAGACAACCGTTCAGCTGATTATGAGTCAGTGAAACGAGTTGGGATTAGAGAATACTGAACTCTACCGACAGCATAAAACTTAATTTGCATGTATGGCCTCAAATACTTTAACAATGTGATCTTTTGATTGGTGGGGTTCAAACAAATTGGTGCACGTACAATATTTACAAAATCCGTAACTCTGCGCTAAAACTAGATGTTGCAGTTCTGCAAACTGCATCTTTTAGAGAAGCACCTAGAGTGGACAAGCTTGATATTTAAATATGGAGTTCATGTGAAATTGTCGCAATGTTTACGAAGTTTCTGCCAATGGCCTATTCACAAATTGGTAGTGCACAAATTGTAATTCGCAGCGGTTTATAATAGATCCAGTTTTGTCGGCTTTAGATGTCTCATTGAGCTTAGTTTACGAAATAGCGCAATCGTTTTCTGTTGCAGAGTCTCGTATTTGTGAACTTGGTGTTTTTTTGTAAAGTTTCCATATGTCAACAAATATTGCCTAAGAAGAGAAAAAAATCTGGCAGCATGAATAAAAAAAAAATCTGATTCCTACAGTTGGTTGATTTCAACTTTTGCTTATAAATGCAACAATCCTTGTCAAATTCAGTAGCGTGGTACCGAGCAAAATGATTTCCCCTTTCTGATGTATTTAAATAGGAACGCCTCAGTTAAGCCTCCTGTTGTAAAGGGAAGCTTTAGCTCGGGGGTTCCTATCCAAACTGGTTCTAAGAATACAGCTAAAGCGGACAAAATTGAGTATCATACACATCTCCGAAATATACCTCTCATACGTTCGTGTAGGACCCTTGGGAAAAGTCTTAAAAGTTTTACCAAATATCACGCAAGCTGTACATTCGTGTATAAATTCCGCTTTTTCGACGCCCAATTGCTCATTTTTTAAACATCGTGCTTCTGTTTCTTGCAATCTTGCCGATTTTTCGGCGATTTTCGTTTACAAAATACTTCCAAGCCCTCAATCAAGCTTAATCTCTCTGCAGTCACTGGAATTTAACTTTCAATCTCAAATGCAACAGAAAATTTTCATTCCGATAGATGTCCAGGCCCGGGTTGTCTCGTAAAAAAAATCATTTGTGCGTTATTTTACATGTATTTAAATAGGTCGCATCGCCGTTGGCCCCGAAGCTTAAGCTTCTTCTTGGTAACGATCGCATCCCCAAGGTCCGCCATCTTGATGAGGTCTCGCGTGGGTTTTCGGAGAAGCGAACTTGCTGTTTCTACGTGCCATCCAATCTCGGAGAGGAGCCGCAAAAAAATTAGAATGTAAAAAAATATATGATAAAGGCCAGGCATTGCTTGATTGGTCGCTTTTTTTTTCCTTCTTTCATTGCTCCCTTTTGAACCTTTATATTCTTTGTTCCCTTTTGCGGCTTTATATAATATTTATTTTCGCGCGGCTCCCGAAGGTATGGCGATAGGCTCCACAAGGGGGCGTTGATTGGAGTGCCTGTGTGTGTGGGAGCGCGGTTTGTTGAAGCGCGGGGCACGCGAGCACGGCTAACAGGCCCTCTCGGGTCCGGGCAAGAGCTGCGCAGTTCTTAAATTCTACCGTGTCGAAGGCACGTCGCCCCGTTCCCGCATCCTTCGCGCCTATTGTAAGCGGCGACATGTTTTTTTTTTTTAAGGACCGCCCGGGTGGGCATGGGTTTGCGACGCGGCCAGGCGGGCGGTCTTCGTTATAGTAGCATTACCCGATAGTGATGATCGTATCACGGTTCGGACGGTTTATATATATATATATATATATATATATATATATATATATATATATATATATATATATATATATATATATATATATAAACACGTAGATTCGACGCAGTGTTGGCATATAGATGGAGCGAAGGTCGTGTCGTTGATATAGCGGCAGTGCAGCGAAAGGCAGCGGCACGATCGCATCGGCTCCAGCTCTGAACAGCCTGCGTCATCAGGACGAACTACGAACTAAGGCCACGAATGCTGGTTAGAGGCTTGTGCGCAGAGAAAGTGTACGGGACGTACCGGAATGCATTGGAGGCCTTTCACGCCCATTGTGCCACGGTGACACATTCTGGGTGGTTGACCGAAAATGGGCGCTTATTGCGCCCCGTGACACCTACACACACGGGTGCTCAAGTTGTGTACTGGGGCACATAACGGGTCAGGTAGCATAGCAGGGTGTTATTGGTTGGCTGGCCTGCTCGTAAAAGTTCGCGTTCGCCTTCGGTTCAAGAAAAAAAAAAAGAATGATCCATATCCTTGGTGGCGCTGCCTAACACTCCCAATCTTACACACGCACATGCACACACACACATGAATACCCAAGGCTGTCGACGTTGGAACAGCCGCAGCCGTAGCCGATTTGGTAGTGCATCGCACGCGTATATATAATGCGGAGGTAGTGGGTGCGGCTTCCACCGGCGGGGAGT